>NC_134910.1:12497416-12504916 GCF_041734735.1 Babylonia areolata | reverse complement strand
GAGGTGGATAGGGTCTTTGCGTGCAGAGATATGTGTGTGCGTGCTTTGTCTTCCTATACACTTGGCGAGACCTCATTGTGTGTCGCCTGATGCTTGTGAATCTCTGTGGTCTTCAGGGACTTTGGAGCTGAGCAAACTCACACACACACACACACACACACACACACACACACTTAGACGCATTCACACACACACACACACACACACACACACACACACACACACACACACACACACACAAATACAAGCACAGACACATTTACACACAAACACACACACACACACACACACACACACGGCCATACACCCACCTACCCTCCCCCCCTCCCCCCCGCACCCCCCTCCCCCCCCCCCCCCACACACACACTTAGACGCATTCACACACACACATACACACACACACACACACACACACACTCACACACACACACACACAAAAGGCATTATCTTTCGTCTAGCATCGCTAACGATGTGTCTTCTGCATGTCTGTTTTGTTTTGTTTTTGTTTTTCTCCATCTCCTTTTTTTCTGTCTCTCTGTTTTTATGTTCTTTCTGTGGGTCTTTGGATCTGTCCAACTGTCTGTCTCTCTTTGTCTCGGCCTCTGTCTGTCCGTCTCTGTCTCTGTTCCTAGCTCTCTTTCTCTCTCCTCTCTCTTTCTTTACTTGTTTATCTTTTTTTTTAGATGTATTCTTATTATCATTATTATTATTATCATCATCATTTCTTTATTTTAAACCATCACCAGAGTTAGATATTGCTTCACTAGGTTGAGAACTCTTCTGTGGTAAGCTTGATATTGACGTCAAACGTAGGTGATGACGTACTTATAGACAATACGTCACAAACACTGCGCTTTCCCGATGAAGCCATGTGGGCGAAAATTTAAGAATCGGAAAAAAGAGGACAGAGAGAGGGTGTGCAGGCCTATTTTCGACGGATTCTCGGCGAGAACCGCGTGCGCATGCGCGTCGCCATTGTCGGTTGTTTTGTTTTGGGGTCACCGAAAGGCCAAAATTTCGTCGTGGAAACTGCTGTTCCAACGAAAGGACTTTGAACAATTTCGGTGAGTATTTTTGTAAGTTTACACGCAATATTTGGTTTAATAATTACCTTAATTGTTTTCTTTAATCTTCCATGTTTACTTTGAGCGTGTTTCTTTCAAATCTTTGCCATTAAGTGTTCGAACAGATCTATTCAAAATCCAACACAGAGCCTCCTCATCTGGCTTCGACTTTCGAAAGAATTGATACACCGAATATCAGTTTGAAGCATCATTTTATCCATAGCACACTTTTTTTTTTTCATGTCTTTATGAAACTGAAGGAAGGGGAAATCTTTGTTTTGGAAAGCTGTCAACGGGATCAGTTATATATTATGTTTCAAGGCAAAAAGTTCCATGGATTGCGTAATTTGCTTTCTGTCATTTGTTCACGCCAGATCTCGATTGGAGGAATCTACAACTTTCTTTTTAAATTTTGTATATTAATATATTTGCCTGTTGCTTTTAAAATGATGTAGATGTCTTGAGCTCTAAAGACCTTTTTGACGACATACATAGTTTTTGTTGGTTGGTTCAGCCAGTGCAAAGAAAATGATGTGATCAAACTCTGCCGAAAAGTTGTGGGAAGAAAGACAGTGCACACCCAGAAAAGCCAGTCACCTTGGTGGGTTGCCCGTGACGTCATATGACCAACTTCTCGCTCTGCAATCCACGAAAAGTCCCCGACAAAAGCGGGCCTGGCCTGCACATCCAATTCCTTTCTTTAAGGTTTTTTTGTGTGTAGCATTAGAGATAGATATGTAGATAGATAGATATAATGAATTGTTAAAACACTCTTGTATTTGTATTTCTTTTTATCACAACAGATTTCTCTGTGTGAAATTGGGGCTGCTCTCCCCAGGGAGAGCGCGTCGCTACACTACAGCGCCACCCTTTTTTTTTTTTTTTTTGTATTTTTTCCTGCGTGCAGTTTTATTTGTTTTTCCTGTGGAAATGGATTTTTCTACAGAATTTTGCTAGGGACAACCCTTTTGTTGCCATGGGTTCTTTTACGTGCGCTAAGTGCATGCTGCACACGGGACCTCGGTTTATCGTCCCACCCGAATGACAAGCGTCCAGACCACCACTCAAGGTCTAGTGGAGGGGGAGAAAATATCGGCGGCTGAGCCGTGATTCGAACCAGCGTGCTCAGATTCTCTCGCTTCCTAGGCGGACGCCTTACCTCTGGGCCATCACTCCACTCTTTCATTGGGGGCCATGATCTGTAATGACCAAATCATCCGTATCCATATCCATATCTCCGATCAGTTATATATTTCCCAGATTAGCAGCATTACTGTTTGAACCCCCATGTCACTGATTGGGCCGTACAGCTGAGGACAGTGATTTCAATGTTTGCATTCTCTCTCTCCCTCTCTCTTTCCCTCTCTCTCTCTCTCCCTCTCTCTCTCCCTCCCTCTCTCTCTCTCCGTCTCTCCCTCCCTCTCTCTCTCTCCTTCCCGCTCTCTCTCTCTCTCTCTCTCTCTCTCTCTCTCTCTCTCTCTCTCAATATGTATGTATATCTTTATAAAGTCTTTCAGTATGGAGAAATTGCTGTTTCTTAATTTGATGAAAGACTTGTACTATTTATTTATTATGTGTCCTATCCAGTTTTTTTGTTCATGATTTAGATATTGTTCACATTCCCCTTCGCGGCAAGGACTAAAGCCTGATATGAAAAACAATACAACTCTGTCTCTCTGTCTCTGTCTCTGTCTCTCTCTCTCTCTCTCCCTCTCTTTCTCTCTCTATCTTATCTCCATCGTTGTCTTTGTCTCTGCATGCTTGCCTGTCTGTCTGTCTCACTCTCTTTCTCCTTCTTCTATATGTCTGTCTCTCTGTCTCTTGCTCTATTTCTTTTCGTCTCTCTGTCTGGGTGATCTGTTCTTATCTGAGCGGTGCAGCCACGGTTATTTCGAGCTCTGGAATGCGTTTGTGTGTGTTTTGACCACATTGATTTTGAAAACAGTGCAGACCTTGGATCTTGTAACTATGTCTGTTTCAGTTTTCAGTCGCAGTTTCAGTTTCTCATGGAGGCGTCGCTGCGCTGGGACAAATCCATCTGCGCTACACCACACTTGCTAAGCTGATTAGCAGCATAACCCAAACGCGCATGTGTGTGTGTGTGTGTGTGTGTGTGTGTGAAGTCTGCATACATGTTGACCTGGAAGATCGGAAAAAAAAACCCCAACAAGCCTATTATAATGATAGGCATTAATATATTGATTTGGTTATTGATTTACCCCCGAAAACGGAGTATGGCTGCCTACATGGCGGAGTAAAAACGGTCATACATGTGAAATCCCACTCGTGTACATACGAGTGAATGTAGAAGTTGCAGCCCACGAACGAAGAAGAAGAAGAAGGAGAATATTGATTTTATTAGTCTTTTTTTTTTTTTTATTATTCATTGATGATACTAATTAATTGTGAGAAAATGTGGTTGGTTTTGCAGAATGTTGCTGCCTGAATGCAGGCACATTTTGTTTGAGAAAGGTTATGGACTGAATTTGGTTAATTTCGTATGTATTCATTTTCTGTTTAATTAAGGCTGCTTTCATAACTGTTGTTGGCTGACTTGATCAGTCGTTTTATCAGCGTGCAGTTTGCTTGTTTTCCTCACGTTCTATTGAATGGGTTTTGGGCGCAAAAGTGCAAATTCAATTCAATTACGTACGCGCGGGCGGCCGCACACACACACACACACACACACACACACACACACACACACACACATATATGTATAATTATATATATGTATATATGTGTGTGTGTGTGTATGTATGTGTGTGTGTGGACAGAGAGAGAGAGAGAGAGAGAGATCAAAACTCCGAAAAGTTTAATGTACATCGGCCTTGGGCCACACAATATATTCAGAAAGGGTGGGTGGGTGGAGGTGACATTTGATAACACTTTGTTACCTCCAGCATATGAAGAGAGAGAGAGACACAGACAGACAGACAGAGACATAGATACAGACGCACAAACAAATGGAGACAGAAATAGAGACAGAGACTGCAGTATCTTCCATTCACAGCGCGACCAGAAATGAATAAATAAATAAAAGATAAAATAATTAATAATGATAATAAAGAAATCATAGAACGCAATGAAACGTTCATACGTGAACTGAGAAAGAGGTCAGTATCGAATAAATATGGTTTGTTTTGTGTTGTTGTCTTGTGCTGTACTGTTTTGGGGTTGTTGTTGTTTTTGTTTCTTTGGGGTTCTTTTTTTGTTTGTTCGTTTGTTTTTCTTCTTATTTTATTTGCTCGATTTTTTTTTTCTCTGTGTTTTTGTTTCTTCTGTTCTGTTCGAATTTGAACACAACAGACAATGCAAAATCATGTCTGCCCATGCTGAGGTCATATCAGTGCAGATTTTGTTGATCCGCAAGGATGTGTCACATGATACACACACACACACACACACACACACACACACACACACGTGCGGTTGGTCTGGTTTGGACAAACTGGATTTGCCTCGACGCGATAGGTCAGTGAGTGCAGTCAACATTGACACCCACCACCGTTGTCTGCCCTGCTCTTATTCTGGGGGTTACTTACTGACAGGGTTGGCCTAACGCTCAGTTTTTATCACAGAATGACGTAAATTTACGGTTTGGCCAACAGCAAAGTGAGAGCTGTATGCTGAATGGTTTTTTTCTTTTGCAGTGGGAAGTCATTTACAGCTTAGTTTTTCGTGAAGGACTATGTCAGTGGGAAGTCATTTGCAGCTTAGTCTTTCGTGAAGGACTATGTCAGTGGGAAGTCATTTGCAGCTTAGTCTTTCGTGAAGGACTATGTCAGTGGGAAGTCATTTGCAGCTTAGTCTTTCGTGAAGGACTATGTCAGTGGGAAGTCATTTGCAGCTTAGTCTTTCGTGAAGGACTATGTCAGTGGGAAGTCATTTACAGCTTTGTCTTTCGTGAAGGACTATGACTGTCAAACTAGGAGGCTAAATTGCACCGGCTCTTAGCGCTGCAGCCTTGGGGGCTAGTTGGCCTTTGGGAACGACTGTCCTAAAACCATCTTGGCCGAGAGAGAGTGGGGGATGTAACTTGGGCAAGACACTCTCCACTATAGTCAAATTCTAGTCCAAATAGTTGGGACAGCAGTTGCCTCCTCAGGTGTTCTGATGGTCATTGTTGGATACGACTGGCTATCATACTGGGGGTGTGACAGGACTTTGGGAAATAAAAAAAAAGAATAGTTCCCGTGCTGGATTCTTGACCCCCACCTCCCCCCCCCCCCAAACCCCCTGAGTTTTAGTAAGCAGTTCCAGCCCTGATTTTCATGCTGCATGTGGAGGATGTTGCTGTTGTTGTTTTGCGAGTTGAGTTTTTTTTTTTGAGTGGACGAAGAGCTTTGCCGAAACTAGGCCCTGTCCCACTATGGCCAGAAATGGAGAATGTTGGTGATGTCCACGAATGTATTTGTATTTTTTTCTTTTTTGTCACAACATTTCTCTGTGTGAAACCCGGGCTGCTCTCCCCAGCAAGAGCGTGTTGCTACATTCAGAGTGCCACCCATTTTTTTTTTTTCCCCTGCATGCAGTTTTATTTGTTTTTCCTATCGAAGTGGATTTTTCTACAGAATTTTGTCAGGAACAACCCTTTTGTTGCCATGGGTCCTTTTACGTGCTCTAAGTGCATGCTGCACACGGGACCTCAGTTTATCGTCGCCGAATAACTAGCGTCCAGACCACCACTCAAGGTCTAGTGGAGGGGGAGAAAATATTGGTGGCTGAGCCGTGATTCGAGCTAGCGCGCTCAGATTCTCTCGCTTCCTAGGTGGACGCGTTACCTCCAGGCCATCATTCCACATGTATGCTGAAAAGGAAGAAGATGAGGAAGACAATAGGCTAACGGTGATAGTAATAGTAGCAGCAGTAGTAGTAGTAGCTGCCGTTGTAGCAGCAGCAACAGTTGAAGCTGCAAAACAACTTTCAGTTCACGGTGTGTGTTGTGTGTGTATGTGCATGCATGCGCACGTATGTGCATGTCTGTATGTATGTGTGTGTGTGTGTATGTTTGTGAATAGAATAGTTCAATGAATCTTTAATTGGTGAGAACAGATCAAACGCAGGTGATACACCAAGCCCCACTGACGCTGTTGAGTTATCTGAATTCTCTGGTAGCCTACTACGATGCTCGAAGCTGTTTAAAAGTCTCTCCATACGAACGGCGAAAGAGACGACGTTAACAGCGTTTCACCCCAATTACCACCATCAAAATATTGCAAGCGGAAGGCACTTATACTGAAGAGGTGAATGTTGACAAAGATACCACAATTCTGACGACAGAAGCTAAAGGTTGGGTCATTGAGACACCCACTGGACATCCGAGGGGTCTGTGTAGAGGAGAAGAGAGGACTGGCCGTACTGAGTGTGTAACTGAGAACTGTGTGAAAAACGGTACTCGGAGCATGCCACCGAACTCCTGCAACCTTGATCCCATCCCCGCCCCTGTTCTATATGATTGTATGGTTGACATTAATAACTGTTATGAATACGACTTTGTCGTCTGCCATTTTGCCTCAGAGTTGTAAACATACTTGTGTCAATACGTGGCTGTGAAAAAAGAGGCCAATTTTGACACATTTGCTTGGAAACATTATCTTCCGGTTTCTAATCTTATCATCCTTTCCTATCAAAAGCGTACCGTACTGTACAGGAACAATTGCTGCAGCATTTGTAGCCTCACAATCATCTTCAGCTCAGTTGTCAGCCTACAGTAAGTGCCAGTAACACTGACACCACCTTCTGTGTGTGATGAATGATCGCCTCCAGGGGCTGTAGTCAAGAGACCATCATGCCTGCAGGTAAACGTGAACCTGAAGGTAATCTACCTGTGGCAAGGCAAACTGCCCAAAGGTAAGCAATATCCAGTATCAGGAACATTAGAACCTACCCGTGGGTCTATAAACCCGAAGGCAATTCGCCCTCACTATCTGCCGTGAGTGACTGCCTGCGAAGCAGAGGTAAATATGGCGAAATTATTTTGTGGCGTTGTTTGTGTAAACTGAACAGGTGTGCACGTGTTGTGCTTTCTCGGCAATGCCCTGAACTGTGGTGCGGCGAGAAGCAAAACTGAGTGCATGCACAGAAGGGAATCCCCGGGATATATATATATATATATATATATATATATTTGTAGACGATGGGCTAGCTGCCTGAGTACACCTCACGTCTTGAATACAACGATATCTTAACTTTCACGTTAACTCTCTCCATACGAACGGCGAAAGAGACGACGTTAACAGCGTTTCAACCCAATTACCATCATCAAAATATTGCAAGCGGAAGGCTCTTATACTGAAGAGGTGAATGTTGACAAAGAATATCACAATTCTGATGACGGAAGCTAAAGGTTGGGTCATTCAGACACCTACTGGACATCCGAGGGGTCTGTGTAGAGGAGAAGAGAGGACTGGCCGTACGGAGTGAGTTAAACTCT
>NC_134910.1:12489916-12492416 GCF_041734735.1 Babylonia areolata | reverse complement strand
CTGTGTCGCCGTATGTGTCTCTGTGTGTCCGTATGTTTTTGTGTGTCTGTGTTTGTGTCTGTCCGTCATTGTTTGTGTCTTTGTTCAGTAACTGTTATGCTCCCCCCCCCCCCTCTCTCTCTCTCTCTATCTCTCGGTTTGCCATCAACATTATCACCTCGTGATCTTCTGATGTTAACATTGTGAGACACACACACACACACACACACACACACACACACACACAGAGGATGTTAACAAAATTTACATCAGAAGTTAGGCAAAAATCACTACAAACAGCTACAAACTGCCTGGTTAGAAAGGTTTTAACATTTTCATCTGTAGCCAATGCTGGAATCACATTTCTTCTGTAGCCAATGCTGGAATCACATTTTCTTCTGTAGCCAATGTTGGCATCACATTTTCACTTGTAGCCAATGTTGGCATCACATTTTCATCTGTAGCCAATGTTGGAATCACATTTTCTTCTGTAGCCAATGTTGGCATCACATTTTCATCTGTAGCCAATGTTGGAATCATCACATTTTCATCTGTAGCCAATGTTGGCATCACATTTTCATCTGTAGCCAATGTTGGCATCACATTTTCTTCTGTAGCCAATGTTGGAATCATATTTTCTTCTGTAGCCAATGTTGGAATCACATTTTCTTCTGTAGCCAATGTTGGAATCACATTTTCTTCTGTAGCCAATGTTGGAATCTATTGCATTGATGGATAAATGGACGGGGTTAATATGTGTTGGGTGACCTGTTTGTTGCTACCATTTTTCTTCAAGGAAAGAACTTTACTCTGTTTCAATATTTGCTTCCACCATATTCATACGTTTTTTTTTTCTAATGTCTTTCCACGCAATGAAAATACGTTGACGCATTCACCCATGTCATAAGGACCTCATGGCCAATGACATGAAAGCGTCAAGCGTCTGTCTCTGTCTGTCTGTCTCTCTCTCTCTCTCTCTCTCTCCCCCCCCCCTCTCTCTCTCTCTCTCTCTATGATAGTTTGTGAATCTAGGACAAACTAAAAAAGAAAAAAAATGTGGTATTTAGAAAAGATGGGCATCTTTCACGTGCAGAAAATTACTGTTATAAAGAAAAAAAAAAGAGAAAGAAATTATCAACAGTTACGAAGGTATAAGGTAGTTTACTCTTCCACCTAACTATGCCGTCTTTTTTTTTTTTTACCCTGCCTCGGAAGTGGAGAGAAAGTCAACGTTATTCATATCTTCAACACTGTGTAGAGATCAGGTGGTATATATGATGACAAAAAAAAAAAAAAGAAAAAAAAAAGCAGCTTTTCGATGCACATAATTAAATCAGTGTCGATGTATACATCTAAGGTATGGGATCGTGGTGGGGGTGGGGAGGTGGGAGTGGGGTGGTGGGGTGGGGGAGTTTGGTTTACTCACTTTGAATTTACTGAACCTGTTCGTCATTTTGCACTTCTAAATCTCGTGGGTGTCTGAACCTCAGATCTCAAGATCACCAAACAGGATGGGTTTCTGGTGAGACTAGCAGGTATCCTCTGTTTTTATAGATAGCACCGATTGTCGCTGTTGGTTTTCCGTTGTACAAAAAAAAGAAAAAAAGAAAAAAAGAAGAAGAACGTACCGTATTTACCACACCAGGTATTGTTAATATAATGCAGTACAGTTCAGCTACATGCGATCAAAGAATAAATTAGTCAAGAAATTAGGCAATGTCAGTCACAGCGTGTTTGCATAGATGCGGTTCGTCTGAGGTATGGCTTCACGCAAATGCTGGAAATGAGAATATTCTGGGTTTTTTTTTTCTTTTTCTTTTTCTTTTTTTTTGGGGGGGGGGGGGGGGGGAGGGGAGGGGAGTTCTTTCTTTCTTTCTTTTTTTTTCTTTCCTTTAAAAAAAAAAAAAAATTTCAAACAGAAGATAAATGAAAATTACATGGATACTTATACAGCGCCTATCCTCGGTCCAAGCTCTATGCGCTTCACAAACATGTAGTGTTCGTTTTCACAACAGACTGTCTACCTGGGTAGGGTACAAAGCCGACTGTCGGCTGCCATTGGGCGCTCATCATTCGTTTCCTTAGTCATTCAATCAGATATCAGGCACGCGCGCACACATACACACTCAGACAGGTACACTTCATAGTTATGGTTGTCCAAAAATAAAAACAAGCTAAAGGCTAAGTTGTTTTTTGTTTTTTGTTTTTTTAAAGGTACTTTTGAATCACTTTTACAGGGACAACAGCAGTATTTATCAGTGATAACCGTTAACAAAATTCAGGACAGCGTTCAGCAGATTCAGACTTGGTATTTACGACTTGAAAATAGATAAAAACAAGCGTTTTGTTAACAAATCTGACTCTTTGAATATGTCCTGCCCATTTTGCAACCAAAAATTGACGATGACGTTTATTTTGCATCGCGATGGTTATACAACAATTTTTTTAAGGGACAGACTTTGGAATTACTACGCAAAACACGTACATGTCAATTGTCTACTCGATGTTTTGCACAAAAGGG
>NC_134910.1:12474916-12479916 GCF_041734735.1 Babylonia areolata | reverse complement strand
GACACTTTTCATCAAAGTCAGTCTTGGTTTACAACCCACATTTTTTTTTTTTTTTTTCAACTTGCCCCCTTTGTGCTAAAACGTACACAGATGGAACATACCGCAACCTGAACGAGCGCTTCACTGAACATCTGCGCTCCATACGCCTTGGCGACAGTGACACAATGGGCACCCATTTCAACAGCCCCCTTCACTGTTTTGCCCATGCGAGGATCGCTGCTGTCTGGTAGAACCAATCCACGGGCCTGTACCGGCGTTTCATGGAGTCCATACCGTGATTGCCCGCCTTGGTACCCTCGCCCCAACTGGACTCAACACCAAACAGTCATGGCTAGAGAAGTTTTATTCAAAGGCTGGTGGGACTACCCTACCCCTTCTTCACCACCAAGGGATAGTCCTTGTACAAAATTATTTTTATTTTGTGTGGCTCTCAAGCGGGCCTCCAGATTTCCGTTGCGACGATAGCCAATACTGGCTCCTGCAACGTGCAATTTAATCCAGATCCCTAATCCAGAGAGAGATGGCACACGCCACTCCTAAACCTGACGATGACGTCTCGTCTAGTGACGTCATTTTGATTTCGCGTCACGATAAAGAAACATTTGCCTGAAGAAGAGCCTGTGGATTGACACGTTGCCTCTTTCATTTCATGTAAGTCGGCTTTCACCAAGATTCTTTGTGTCTACCCCACAAGGGTTTTTTTGGGGGGTTGTTTTCTTTTAGACCTCTCCCATGTGTATCACTTCACACTAGAACACATGAAGATCTGTTGACATCAGTTAAAGAAAGAGAAACTACTATGTTGGTATGACAACGTAACAAGAACCAATGGCCTTGCTTAAAACGATCCTCCATGGCACTTTTGAGGGCGAGAGACGGAGAGGAACACAGAAGAAGAAGAAGAAAAAAAAAAAACACACACACAAAAGAACCCCCCCACCCCCCCAAAACAATAACAACATTGCATAGACAGTAAAACCATTATTTTGCATTGACCCAGATACTGACAACATTGATGCACAATGGACAGGAAAACTATTTGCATTGACCCAGATACTGACAACACTGATGCACAATGGACAGTAAAACCATTTGCATTGACCCAGATACTGACAACATTGATGCACAATGGACAGGAAAACCATTTGCATTGACCCAGATACTGACAACACTGATGCACAATGGACAGGAAAACCATTTGCATTGACCCAGATACTGACAACACTGATGCACAATGGACAGGAAAACCATTTGCATTGACCCTGATACTGACAACACTGATGCACAATGGACAGAAAAAAACATTTGCATTGACCCTGATACTGACAACACTGATGCACAATGGACAGAAAAAAACATTTGCATTGACCCAGATACAAACAACACTGATGCACAATGGACAGGAAAACCATTTGCATTGACCCAAATACTGACATCACTGATGCACAATGGACAGAAAAACCATTTGCATTGACCCAGATACAGACAACACTGATGCACAATGGACAGGAAAACTATTTGCAGAAACCCAGCCTTTGACGCATAACCCCGACAGACCTGGAGGAATCTGGTGAACAGTTCTTCAGAAGAAGAAGAAGGAGGAGGAGATGAAAGAAGAAGAAGTAGAAGGAGGAGGAGAACCTGGAGAAGGAACTGGAGAAATCTGGTGAACAGTTTTACTTCGGCGCTCCAACGACTCTTCACATAGTTAAGGGAGAAGAAGAAGAAGAAGAAGACGACGAAGAAGAAGATTGATTGATTGAATCTTTAATGGGTAAGGAATTAGGCGCAGTAAAGGCCTTTTTTTTTTACAATTCTGCCCATTTAACGACAAAAAACATAAAAATAAAGAACGACACAAAACATAGAAATAAAGAAATATAATGAAATAAAATAAAACAATAAGAACGACGAATAAGAATAACTGGAATAGTTTATTAAAAGTAACAAAGCAATGAAAAGAACAATGGGTACATTATCATGTACGTACGTAGACACACACACACACACACACACACACACACACACACACACACACACATTATAAAACACATTCACGCCCACACACTCAAATACACACAAAAAACACACACACACTTAACTTTCATTTGCTAGCACGATCACACATAGATTCAATTTTTCATTCATCATGGCATGGCAGCTAGTGGACTGAGTACAAGCAAGCATTTGCAAAAGACCGCGAGTAGGTTAATCAAAAGTATCGAACAGAAATATTTTTATGTTAGTTTTAAAGAGAGATATGGCTGGAATTTGACGACATGTCTTTGGAAGCATGTTCTATTCTATGCTTCCATTAAATGAGAGACTCATCTTAGATAAATCAATTTTAGGCTTTGGGACAATAACTCTGTCTGATTTACGTAGGAACTGGAAACAAAATAATGATTTTAAATATTGTGGACATGCGTTATGAACCATCTTATGCATAAGAATCAATGTGTTACATCTAAGAAGAAGCAGAAGAAGAAGAAGAGGAAGAAGAAGAAGAAGAAGAAGAAGAAGAAGAACCCGAAGAAGGAAGGAACAAGAGGAATCTGGTGAACAGCTTTTCTTCGGCGCTCCAATGACTCTACACAGAGTTAAGGAAGAAGAAGAAGAACAAGAAGAAGAACATAAAGAAGTCTTCAATGTGTGCTTTGTGACTCAAAGTGTTGCTCAAAGAAAAAAAAAGGAGGTCAACGTGTATGTTAGCAACATCAAGCAACAGCAGCTGTTTCGGCAGTGTGAGGCTTTCATCAGGCAAGCAGGTCGGCCACTTGCCGACTGAATGGACGTTCCTCCTTTCCTGTCACAGCACACAGGACACACAGAGACGCCCTGTTGCCCACTTTGGGCAAGGGACCCCTTTCACGTCAAGAGTCTCAAGGCTATGGCTCTGAAGCAGTCTCCATGGGCCATGAGCGCTTTCTCTGTCTGTCTGTCTGTCTGTCTGTCTGTCTCGGTCTCTTTGTCTGTCTCTCTATCCTGTCTATCTCTTTCGCTTTCGGTTTTGGTCTATCTCTGTCTGTCTGTCTTCCTTCCCACCCTCTCTCTCTCTCTCCTCTTTCTCATCTCTCTGTCCTCTCTCTCTCTCTGTCCCCCCTCTCTCTCTTTCTCCACCTCTTTCTCTCTCTCCTCTCCCCCTGCCCCCCTCTTTCTCCTCTCTATATCTTTCTCTTCTATCTCACCCCCTCCTCTCTCTGTCTCTGTCTATCTCTCTCCTCTTTCTGCCTCCTCTGTCTGTCTGTCTGTCTCTCCTCCTTCTCCCTCCTCTTTCTGTCTGTCTGTCTGTCTCTCCCTCTCTCTCTCTCTCCTCTTTCTCTCCCCTCTGTCTGTCTGTCTCTCTCTCTTTCTCCTCTTTCTCTCTCCTCTGTCTGTCTGTCTGTCTCTCTGTCTGTCTGTATCTATCTCTCTCCTCTGTCTGTCTGTCTGTCTCTCTACTCCTATCGTTCTCTTTCTGTCTCTCTGTGTCTGCCTCTCTCTCTCTCTGTCTGTCTATTTCTGTTTCTGAATCTTTCTCTCTCTGCAAATTGGACCCACTTTCGCTTTTTAGCACAGTCGTACACGTGGCTATCGTAAAAAGAGATGTTGCACTTAATCGAGTGAAAAGATTTCAGATCCTGACCAGCTGACAGCAGGCGAAAGAAAGAAAGAAAGAAAGAAAGAAAAAACTAAAGTATAACAAAAAAAAAAAAAAAAGGTTGAGGGATAAACAATTTTCTCAGCAAAAATCTGTATTTCTGAGCTTAAGCATGAGAGCACATTGACGTAAAACTAGACAGCTAAGTTGTTTGGGACAGGAGCTGGGGTGAGAGACAGAAACAGAGACAGAGACAGAGACAGAAATAGAGAAAGGTGGGGCCCTGAGAGCAGAAGCAATCAATAATACACACTCCATTACACCCCCACGCAGCCGCAAAGAGTTTGGCGTCTCTTTGCGAACAGGGATGCTCACAAATTACTCGTACCCACACACAAAAAATATTCTTTATAAAAACAAACAACAACAAAAAAAAACAACAACGTCAAAACAGAATCTAGCTAGCAGGAGCTTTAACCCTTTCACCGCCAGTCAATTTAGAGTACAAAATTCTCCTGTGGTATAAACACAGAAAAGACAGTGGCTAAGAATACTGCGATGTATAGAAAATATGGCCTATCCTACCACTGAACATTAAGAGCAGTAGGTTCATGGATAACAGACCAATAGTCACCTTTCAATGACATGGGTCCTCTACCACGCCTGTGCATAAATGCGAGCTTGGCGGTGAAAGGGTTAATCAATAAAGCCAGTATCCGCATGGGAGATTCGTAACGTTCAGTGGGTACAACCTGGTAAGACATTTTGTTGTTGTTGTTGTTGTTGTTGTTGCTGTTGTTGAAGTTATCAACGTTGGGTTTCAACTTCGTCGCATTATAAAAGAGAAGTAAAACTCTTCATATTTCAATGCTTTTGATAAAACAGGTATAACGGAACTGGGAAAACGTCAGCAATTTTCCTAATATCACATTAACATTCTTTTATTTTTCTTACGTTTATATCCAGTTGATTTTAATAAAGTCACTCTACGAATATTTGGTTCAAAGAATTTTAACCCTTTTACCCATTTTGGTGCAATATCTTGAATCACAAATTCAGTCCATTGATGTCAAACAAAACAAACATACAAAACACAGCAAATAAAATCAGAAAATGATCATGATATTTTACAACAGCAACAACAACAACGACAACAAAACAACAACGACAGGAACAGCAAAATCATATATCTTTCGCAACTGAAATTCTTCCCTGCATGAAATAAACTGCATAATGTATGGCGAATGTAATCGACAGTTTCTCTCTATCAGTCTGTTTCGAATTATATTATTGTTCAGACATTCTAAAACAAAATGAAGAACACCCCAATTATACTTCCCATATGACATTCCTTGTAAAATCTGTTTCTCTATCTTTACCTTCTCTCTCTTCTTCCTAGTTCAATCTGCGGTTTATGTTC
>NC_134910.1:12444916-12472416 GCF_041734735.1 Babylonia areolata | reverse complement strand
TTTTTCTTAATTCAAAATCCTGTCAATAAATTCCTTGTTTTAGGGTCAATGTTTTTTTTATCAGTCAAATTCCTGCCGACAGCTTCCTTTTGGCGCCAATGTTTTAAGTTGGTCAAACTCCTGCCGACAACTCCCTTGTTTTAGGGTCAATGTTTTTTATCAGTCAAATTCATGCCGACAACTCCCTTTTAGGGCCAGTATTTTTCTTAATTCAAAATCCTGTCAATAAATTCCTTGTTTTAGGGTCAATGTTTTTTATCAGTCAAATTCCTACTGACAACTTCCTTTTGGCGCCAATGTTTTAAGTTGGTCAAACTCCTGCCGACAACACCCTTGTTATAGGGTCAATGTTTTTTTTTTTTATAAGTCAAATTCCTGCCGACAGCTTCCTTTTGGCGCCAATGCTTTTCGTCAGTCAAACTCCTGCCAACAACTCCCTTGTTTTAGGGTCAATGGTTTTTTTATCAGACAAATTCCTGCTGACAACTTCCTTTTGGCGCCAATGTTTTTCGTCATTGAAACTCCTGCCGCCAACACCCTTGTTTTAGGGTGAATGTTTTTTATCAGTCAATTCCTGGCAACAACTCCCGTTTGGCGCCAATGTTTCTCGTCAGTCAAACTCCTGCCGACAATTCCCTTGTTTTAGGGTCAGTCCTTTTCATTAGTTAAATTCCTGCCGACAACTTCTTTTTGGCGCCAATGTTTTTCGTCGGTCAAACTCCTGCCGAAAACTCCCTTGTTTTAGGGTCAAAGTTTTTAATCAGTCAAATTCCTGCCAACAACTCCCAACTCATTTTGGCGCCAATGTTTTTCGTCGGTCAAAATCCTGCAGGCAACTCCCTTGTTTTTGGGTCAATCCTTTTTATTAGTCAAATTCCTGGCGACAGCTCCCTTATGGTGTCAATGTTTTTCGTCTGTCAAACTCCTGCCAACAAGTCCCTTGTTTTAGGGTCAATGCTTTTTATTAGTCCAATTCCGGCCGACAACTCCCTTTTAGGGCCAATGTTTTTCGTCCGTTAAACTACTGCCGACAACTCCCTTGTTTTAGGGTCAATGTTTTTTATCAGTCAATTCCTGGCAACAACTCCCGTTTGGCGTCAATGTTTTTCGTCTGTCAAACAAGTCCCTTGTTTTAGGGTCAATGCTTTTTATTAGACAAATTCCTGCCGACAACTCCCTTTTAGGGCCAATGTTTTTCGTCGGTCAAACTACTGCCGACAACTCCCTTGTTTTAGGGTCAATGTTTTTTATCAGTCAAATTCCTGTCGACAACTTCGTTTTGCCGCCAATGTTTCTTGTCGGTCAAACTCCTGCCAACAACTCCCTTGTTTTAGGGTCAATGCTTTTTATCAGTCAAATTCCTGCCAACAACTCCCTTTTAGGGCCAATTTTTTTCGTCAGTAAAATTACTGCCGACAACTCCCTTGTTTTAGGGTCAATGCTTTTTATTAGTCAAATTCCTGGTGACAACTCCTGTTTAGCGCCAGTGCTTTTCATCGGTCAAACTACTGCCGACAACTCCCTTTCAGGGAACAATGTTTTTTCGTCATTCAAAATCCTGTCAATGAATCCCTTGTTTTCGGGTCCTTTTTTTTTGTCTTTTTTTTTTCGCTATTCAGATCCCTGCTAGCAAACCTCTTTTAGGGCCAATGGTTTTCATCAATCAAATTCCTGCATACAACCCCCTTTTTGGGTTAATGTTTTTCGTTATTGAAGGTCCAGCCAACAGATCTTTTTTGTGGGTTAATGTGTTCCATCCATCAAATTCCTGCTGACAAGTACGGGGAACTCGGAGGGAATGGCGTGGGAGTAATGCCACGGAAACGGTGCAGATGGTGGGGCAGCAAAAAAAAAAAAAAAAAAAAATAAAAATGAATGAATCAAAAATATCCTGCTGGCAAACCTCTTTTGGGAGCCAATGTTTGTCGTCAATCAAATTCCTACAAACAATTCCCTTTTAAGGCCAATGTATTTCTTCAATCAAATTCCTGTCAACGCACCCCTTTTAGAGCCAATGTTTTTCGACGGACAAATTAACTGCGGAGCTCCCTTGATCTCTGTCGTCTATGAGGGTGTATCTGAAACAGCTGAGTGATTTGGAAAATTGATCTGACAATCGATCACGAGTTGTGTGTGTGTGTGTGTGTGTGTGTGTGTGTGTGTGTGTGTGTGTGTGTGTGTGTCTGTGTCTGTGTGTGTGTGTGTCTGTGTGAATCTGTCTGTCTGTCTGTGTGTTTGTGTGTGGTTGGGTGGTTGTTTGGTTTTGGTAGCGGGAGGACGTACTGTGATGTGTATGCATTAAGAACCTGGCAAATGAGTTACATTCAAATTGAGAGAGAGAGAAAGAGAGAGCACTGAACACTGAACACTGAAATGTTTTAATGAAAAGGCCATTGGCCCACGTCAATAGGGGTGGTTACAGGTAAATGCATAGGCGCAACACAAACATAACACTATAAGCAACGAACTTTCAAAGCTTTGTCTAGCCAAGCGCATGACCAAGAAAGAAAGAGAGAGAGAGAGAGAGAGAGAGAGAGAGAGAGAGAGAGAATGAACGAACGAACGAAGTTTTTTATTGAGGGAAGTGGAATAAGCATACATGTGCTTTTTTTCATCCAGCCCTCAGGGCAAATGGAAAATGAAAATGAATCAAAACATCCACAAAGTAGCAAAGAGATGAAGAAATAAAGACATGACATTCACATTCACATTTAAACATCTACATAATAAACATGATGATACAAACATCATCATATCATGAAGGAAAAAGATCAAACCATGCACCCCCCCAAAAAAAAACAACAACAAAAAAACAAACAAAAAAAACCCAAAAAACACAGCCCCTCCCAAGCCTCCCCCCCCCCCCCCCCCCAAAAAAAAAAAAAAAGAAAAAAAGTATTCAGGACACTGATTGTGGTTGTATATCATTAAGTAGTGCGATAGCGGTTGGACATACAATTAAACTATATTTGCGTATTCAATAAGATAAAGTCAAGTTAAGTAGGATTGTTGACATAATTGTCCATAATGTGTGTATGGTAATGTTTTTTGAATTCTTGAATGCTTTTCTGAACATTAAGATTGGATGAAATATTGTTCCATAAACAGCCTCCTGAATAAATGAGACTGGATTTAAACAGATCTACTCTTGGAATGGGGATCTTAATCTTGTTGGTCTGGCGGACTAGCGTGGTGGGAAATCTATCTCTCAAAGATGGAGCATAATTAGACATGATTTTAAAAATAAAAACTGAGAGAGAGAGAGAGAGAGAGAGAGAGAGAGAGAGAGAGAGAGGAAAGACAGACTGAGAGACGGACGGACGGACGGATAGACAGTGAAAGAGACAGAGAAACACAGAGAGAGAGACAGAGACAGGGAGAGACAGAGAGGGAAACAGAACAATTGTTTTGGTTTAGAGAGCTCAAGTTATAGCATCGATTGCCAAATCATTTTGAGAATCTTTTTTTCTCATTAATGCGAGATGGTCGAGACTGTTTTAACCGATTCTCACAGCTCAAAATTAATCAATCGAAATGTTTTCTTCAAGTTCAACGAACAAATAAGGACAATCTGATTTTGATCCGAAAATCGACTATTTCTGAGTTGATGACTCCAGACATTATAAAGACTCTGTGATGTGTGTTGTATTGTGTTTTGTTGTGTTGTGCTGCGTTGAGTTGCATTTTCTATGGGTTGCGTTGGTGTACATCACAAAAGTTTTTGTTTTTTTTTCTTTTTTTTATTTCTTCTTCTTCTTCTTTTTCTTTTTTTTTTTTTTTTTCTTTTTTTTTTAAAGGAGGGGAAAGACCACACCACAAAACAAAAACAAGATAACAACCAATAACAAATAAAACGACACAATAAACATTTCACAAACTCCTGTTACACTGCACTACACTGCCTCCCCAGCCCTACCCCTTCACACACTACACGAGTACACCCACACATATCAGGAGAGAAGGAGAATAAAAGACCGAGAGATCCTGGTATGGCAATGAAACTAAAGATGGCTGCTAAGGATTTAAAACTGACAAGTTATGATGATTGATTGATGGGGATACTTATATAGCGCCTGTCCTCGGTCAGAGACCAAGCTCTAAGCGCTTTACATACACGGGGACATTTGCACCACAAGCTGCCTACCTGGGTAGAGCCGACTGACGGCTGCCACTGGGCGCTCATCATTCGTTTCCTGTGACATTCAATCAGATTTCAGACGCACACGCATACACACTCAGACAGACATGTAACATTTTACGTGTATGACCGTTTTAATTTATTTACACCGCCATGTAAGCAGCCATACTCCGTTTTCGGGGGTGTGCATGCTGGGTATATTCTTGTTTCCATAACCCACCGAACGCCGACATGGATTACAGGATCTTTAACGTGCGTATTTGATCTTCTGCGTGATGATTATAATATGGATATTCATATAGCACCTATCCTCGGTCGGAGACCAGGATCAAACACTGGAGTCATTCGTACAACAGGCTACCTACCTACCTGATTAGAACCAACTGACGGCTGCCATTAGGCGCTCATCATTCGTCTCCTGTGTCATTCAATCTGGTTTCAGTCACGCACACGTACACACACATACAGACATGTGACATTTTACGTGAATGACCTTTTTCCGGGGTGTGTATGCTGGGTATGTTCTTGTTTTCTTAACCCACCGATCACCTACATGGATTACAGGATCTTTAACGTGCGTATACACACGAAGAGGGTTCAGGCACTAGCAGGTCTGCACATTTGCTGACCTGGGGAGTCGGAAAAATCTTCAACCTTAACCACCAGGCGCCGTTACAGAGATTTGAACCCGGGACCATCAAATTGAAAGTCCAACGCCTTAACCATTCGGCTAGTACGTCCGTCATATGAAGATGTTTGGTGTACATGATGAAGAGTATAGGACCTAAGACAGAACCCTGTGGAACTCCGAGCGAAACAGGTGCTGGTTGTGATGAGCGATAATTGTTAATGACTGTCTGGATGCGACTTGGTGATGATAATGACTGTCTGGATGCGACTGTCTAGATGCATTCTTCAAAATGAGTAGTGTTTCACCAGCCACAGTTTAAAACAAAAAACAAACAAACAAAAAAAACCCAAAAACCAGTTTTCCACCGTTGATTACTATCTTGATTTTGCTGTTTTTCAAAGCACGAAAGTTTACCTCCAAACTTCGTATTTCCCAGAACGACGTATGGCATGACAGTTCTGACGATAATTCATAAATCAGGGTTTTTCGTTTGTTTATTTATTGTAGTTGTTGTTGTTGTTTGGGGTTGTTGTTTTTTTGTTTTGTTTTTTTGCACCCACACCCACACAAAGCCACCCACCCACACAGAGAGTGGACAGACAGACAGACAGACAGTGAAGTGGACAGTTTCAAAGAGAAAGGCATGATGTTGCCCCAAAGGCTGGTCAAATGGAATCACCAACTCCATTCCCTCATTCCCATCAGACCTGCAAGCAAACCGGCCCCTTGACCGCGAATCGCCACCATCTCCCTTTTGACACACGGCCATTTTTCCCCGTCCGTCTCATTGTCTCTCTCTCTCTCTCTTTCTCTCTCTCTGCATCGGTCACACACACTCTATCTCTGTCTCCCTTTCTCTCTCACTCACTCTCTCTCCATCTCTCTCTCTCTCTCACATTCACTCTCTCCCTCGTGGCTCTCTCTCTCTCTCCATTATCTCTCTCTCCCTCTCCATCTCCCTTTCTCTCACACACTCTCACCCTCTCTCTCCATCTGACACACACACACACACACACACACACACACACACACACACACAATCTCTCCCTCTCCATCTAACGCTCTCTCTCTCTCTTTCACTCTCTTTCTCTCCATTATCTCTCTCTCTCTCTTCATCTCCCTTTCTCTCTCACACATCTCTCCCCCTCTCTCTGTATCTGACTCTCTCTCTCTCTGTGTCTGTCTCATATTCACTCTCTCCCTCTCGCCTGCCCCTCCCCCCCCCTCTCTCTCTCTCTGACCACTACCCACCCCTCTCTCTCTCCATCTCCCTTTCTTTCTCTCACACACATATACTCTGTCTCTCTCTCTCTTTCTCCCTCCCATCCCCACCCTCTCTCCTTCCATTTTCACCACCTATTCTCTTCTCTCTCTCTCTGTGCCTCTCTCTCTCTCATTGACAGTCCAGGAAGGTTTCAATAAAGACTTTCCATCTCTTGTCAAACGAACTTACAAATTGGCGAAGCCACATGCCACCTTCTTATGTTTCATGTTTGATATGTATGGCCAAAAGACAGACAGGGAAGACAAGACAAAACAAGACACATGATACTTTTTTTTCTCTCTCTCTGTTTTCGATGATGACAATTATATAAAGCAGTGGGGTGTTTTTTTGTTTTTGTTTTTTGTTGTTTGTTTTTTTTCATCCAGTCTTATCCATCCACCCGTTCTAAATATTCCCAATATTAAAGGATAAGGTCATGTGCTTGATAATAATAATAATAATAATAATAATAATAGTAATAATAATGATAATGAGAAGAAGAAGAAGAAGCAGCAGAAGAAGAAGATTGACTGACTGATTGAATCTTTAAGTGGTAAAGAATTAGGCGCAGAAAATGCCTTTTTTATATATATATAATTCTGCCCATTTAACGAACAAAATATAGAATAAAGAACGACACAAAACACAGAAATAAAGAAATCAAACGAAATAAAATAAAATAATAAGAACGACGAATAAGAATAGTAAGTGGAATAGTAACAAAGCAATGAAAAGAACAATTGGTACATTATCATGTACGTACTTACTTACAGTTACACACACACACACACACACACACACACACACACATTATAAAACAAGAAAACAAAGACATACGCACACATTCACGCCCACACACTCAAACACACACACACACACACACACACACACATACACACACACACACACACACGCGCGCGCGCGCGCGCGCGCGCGCACTTACTGTTCATTTGCTAGCACGATCACACAAAGAAGAAGAAAAAGAAGATAAAAGAAGAAGGATGACGATGACGACGATGACGACGACGACGATGATGATTCTTGTTGTTATTGTTGTTGCTGCTGCTGCTGCTGTTGTTGTTCTTGTTATTATTGTTGTTCTTGTTATTATCACTCACCAGCATCACCCAGAGACCACAATATTGTCACGTGTGTGTGTGTGTGGGGGGGGGGGGGGGGTCTCAAACTTAAATGGACCCTTTTTTTTTAAAATACAGTTTTGTCATCTTACTCTCTATCTTGTGTCGTGAAATAATACCCCTCTCTCTCTTAAAATATATATTTTATTTTTTGCGAATTTTCCCTTTATCCCCTTGTCGCCGTATGTTGGCATACTGACTTGATTAAGTCTTTGTCGTGCACAACCACAGCATACACACACACACACACACACACAGAGAGAGAGGGGGGG
The DNA here is from genome assembly GCF_041734735.1 of Babylonia areolata. Classification (NCBI taxonomy): domain Eukaryota; kingdom Metazoa; phylum Mollusca; class Gastropoda; order Neogastropoda; family Buccinidae; genus Babylonia; species Babylonia areolata. The sequence goes on along the minus strand of NC_134910.1, from coordinate 12,464,972 downwards.
GGGATTCCCTTTGAATATCCAATCGATCTTCTTTTCAAGCTCCAATCGGCTCTTACAGCTTGATGAAAAAACAGCCAGCGTGGGCGATGTTTTATTTGGTCAAGATGGCCGCCACAGAACTCGAGGAAATCTCGCGAGATTTTAGCCAAGATTTCCTTGATGTTCTGCCAAAGCCCAGCAGCTCAGAGTATTCTCTTCAAGCGGACAAACCTTTGGGCTCTCTTGTCTCTGTGTGTCTGTCTGTGTCGGTCTGTCTCTGTCTGTTTTTCTGTTTCTCTCTGTCTGTCTTCCTCTCTGTCTCCCTCTCCCTCTCTCTGTCTTTCTCTTTGTCTCTGTCTGTCTCTGTCTTTGTCCGTTTCCCTCTGTCTGTCTCTGTCTGTTTTTCTGTCTCTCTCTGTCTTTCTCTCTGTGTCTCTCGTTGTCTCTGTTTGTCTCTCTGTGTCTTTGTCCGTTTCTCTTCGTGTGTCTGTCTGTGTCTATGTCTGTGTCTCTGTCTGTCTGTCTGTCTCTCTCTCTGTGTCTTTGTCCGTTTCTCTCTGTGTGTCTCTCTGTCTGTCTGTCTCTCTCTGTCAGTCTCTCTCTCTCTCTTTCTCTCTCTGTGTCTGTTTCTCTCTATGTCTCTCTCTTCTTCTTACAACTGTTTAAATGGTGTTGGTTTTTTGTTGTTGTTTTTTTTTGTTACTGTTTCTGTGTGACAAGTGGATGTTTATTTCGGTTGGTTTTTGTTGTTGTTGTTGTTTTCTTGTTTTTGTTGCTGGATCATTTTCTTGACTTATATCAATTTTCATGTCTTGTAGTCTCTGTCTCTGTGTCTCTGTCTCTGACTCTGTCTGCCCCTTCATTGCCCTGTCTTCTCATTCTCCTCTAGCTTCGTGGTGTTTGTAATGTGAAATCATCACTCATTTAACCATGGTTATAAGGTGCATGCTGTATTGATATCAGGATTCTCTCTCCCCACCCCCAACCCCCGACCCCCCCACCTCTTTTACTGTTTCCCCTTCGATGGCTGGATGAAAAAACAGCAACAACAAAATCAAACAAACAAACACAAACACACACAAACACACACACACACACACACACACACAAAACAACTAAAAACAACAACAACAAACAAACATTGCATTGCTTACTGTATTTCCCTTAGAAAATAAAAAAAAATATTCAGTTCATTCATTTCGATTCTCTCTCTCTCTCTCTGTTTCGCCATATATCAGTCTCTCTATCACTATCTCTGTCCGTCTGTCTGTCTCTGTCTGTCTGCCTCTCTGTGTCCGTCTGTCTCTGTCCCTTTCCCCATCTCTGTGCATCTGTCTCTGTTTCTCTCTCTCTCTCTCTCTCTCTCTCTCTCTCTCTCTCTCTCTCTCTCTCTCTCTCTCTCTCCACAAGATTGCTTTTCCTTTTCATCTCACATACTGCGTTCATAAGTCTCTCCCCCTCTTTCTTTCTCAACACTGCCCCCCCTCCTCTCTCTCTCTGTGTCTCTCCGTATTCTCCACTGTTTCTGTGTTCCATGCTCAGTGTTTTCTCTCTGTGTGTGTCTCTGTCTCTCCGTATTCTCCACTGTTTCTGTGTTCCATGCTCAGTGTTTTCTCTCTGTGTGTGTCTCTGTCTCTCCGTCTTCTCCTCTGTTTCTGTGTTCCGTGCTCAGTGTTCTCTCTCTCTCTCTGTGTCTCTGTCTCTCCGTATTCTCCCCTGTTTCTGTGTTCCGTGCTCAGTGTTCTCTCTCTCTCTCTGTGTCTCTGTCTCTCCGTCTTCTCCTCTGTTTCTGTGTTCCGTGCTCAATGTTCTCTCTCTCTCTCTCTGTCTCTCTCTGTCTCTGTCTCCCCGTCTTCTCCTCTGTTTCTGTGTTCCGTGTTCAGTGTTTTCTCTCTGTGTGTGTCTCTGTCTCTCCGTATTCTCCTCTGTTTCTGTGTTCCGTGCTCAATGTTCTCTCTCTCTCTCTCTGTGTCTCTGTCTTCTCCTCTGTTTCTGTGTTCCGTGCTCAATGTTCTCTCTCTCTCTCTGTGTCTCTGTCTCTCCGTATTCTCCTCTGTTTCTGTGTTCCGTGTTTTCTCTCTGTGTCTCTTTCTCTCCGTCTTCTTCTCTGTTTCTGTGTTCCGTGTTCTCTCTCTCTCTGTGTCTCTGTCTCTCCGTATTCTCCCCTGTTTCTGTGTTCCGTGCTCAGTGTTCTCTCTCTCTCTCTGTGTCTCTGTCTCTCCGTCTCCTCTGTTTCTGTGTTCCGTGCTCAATGTTCTCTCTCTCTCTCTGTGTCTCTGTCTCTCCTCTGTTTCTGTGTTCCGTGCTCAGTGTTCTCTCTCTCTCTCTCTGTGTCTCTGTCTCTCCGTCTTCTCCTCTGTTTCTGTGTTCCGTGTTCAGTGTTCTCTCTCTCTCTGTGTCTCTGTCTCTCCGTCTTGTCTGTTTCTGTGTTCCGTGTTCAATGTTCTCTCTCTCTCTCTGTGTCTCTGTCTCTCCTCTGTTTCTGTGTTCCGTGCTCAGTGTTCTCTCTCTCTCTCTCTCTCTCTCTCTCTCTCTGTGTCTCTGTCTCTCCGTCTTCTCCTCTGTTTCTGTGTTCCGTGCTCAATGTTCTCTCTCTCTCTGTGTGTCTCTGTCTCTCCGTCTTCTTCTCTGTTTCTGTGTTCCGTGCTCAATGTTCTCTCTCTCTCTGTGTGTCTCTGTCTCTCCGTCTTCTTCTCTGTTTCTGTGTTCCGTGCTCAATGTTCTCTCTCTCTCTGTGTGTCTCTGTCTCTCCGTCTTCTTCTCTGTTTCTGTGTTCCGTGCTCAATGTTCTCTCTCTCTCTGTGTGTCTCTGTCTCTCCGTATTCTTCTCTGTTTCTGTGTTCCGTGCTCAATGTTCTCTCTCTCTCTCTCTCTGTGTCTCTGTCTCTCCGTCTTCTCCTCTGTTTCTGTGTTCCGTGCTCAATGTTCTCTCTCTCTCTCTGTGTCTCTGTCTCTCCTCTGTTTCTGTGTTCCGTGCTCAATGTTCTCTCTCTCTCTGTGTCTCTGTCTCTCCGTCTTCTCCTCTGTTTCTGTGTTCCGTGTTCAGTGTTCTCTCTCTCTCTCTGTCTCTCCGTCTTCTCCTCTGTTTCTGTGTTCCGTGTTCAGTGTTCTCTCTCTCTGTGTCTCTGTCTCTCCGTCTTCTCCTCTGTTTCTGTGTTCCGTGCTCAGTGTTCTCTCTCTCTGTGTCTCTGTCTCTCCGTATTCTCCTCTGTTTCTGTGTTCCGTGCTCAATGTTCTCTCTCTCTCTCTCTGTCTCTCTCTCTGTCTCTCCGTCTTCTTCTCTGTTTCTGTGTTCCGTGCTCAATGTTCTCTCTCTCTCTCTGTGTCTCTGTCTCTCCGTCTTCTCCTCTGTTTCTGTGTTCCGTGTTCAGTGTTCTCTCTCTGTGAGTCTCTCCGTATTCTCCTCTGTTTCTGTGTTCCGTGCTCAGTGTTCTCTCTGTGTGTGTGTCTCTGTCTCCCCGTCTTCTCCTCTGTTTCTGTGTTCCATGCTCAATGTTCTCTCTCTCTCTCTGTGTCTCTGTCTCTCCGTCTTCTCCTCTGTTTCTGTGTTCCGTGTTCTCTTTCTCTGTGTGCCCCCCATTCCCACCCCAACCACCCTGTCCCCCTTTCCGTCTGTTTCTCTCTCTCTCTGCCCCCCCCCCCCCCCACCACACCCACCTGCACTACCTAGTCCCCCCCCCCCCACTTCCCCTCCCCTTTCTAACTCTGTTTCTCTCTCTCTGTTCCCCCCCCCCCACCACCACACCCACCTGCACTACCTAGTCCCACCCACCCCCACTTCCCCTCCCCTTTCTAACTCTGTTTCTCTCTCTCTGTTCCCCCCCCCCCCACCACCACACCCACCTGCACTACCTAGTCCCACCCACCCCCACTTCCCCTCCCCTTTCTAACTCTGTTTCTCTCTCTCTGTTCCCCCCCCCCACCACCACACCCACCTGCACTACCTAGTCCCCCCCCCCTCCACTTCCCCTCCCCTTTCTAACTCTGTTTCTCTCTCTCTGCCCCCCCCCCCCCCACCACAACCACCTGCACTACCTAGTCCCCCCCCCCCCACTTCCCCTCCCCTTTCTAACTCTGTTTCTCTCTCTCTCTGCCCCCCCCCCCCACCACAACCACACCCACCTGCACTACCTAGTCCCCCCCCCCCACACTTCCCCTCCCCTTTCTAACTCTGTTTCTCTCTCTCTCTGCCCCCACCCCCCCCACCACCACCACACCCACCTGCACTACCTAGTCCCCCCCACCCCCACTTCCCCTCCCCTTTCTAACTCTGTTTCTCTCTCTCTGCCCCCCCCCCCCCCCTTTCTCCCACCCCAACCACCCTGTTCCCCCTTTCTCCCCTCTGTCTCTTCCTCCCCCCCCCCCTACCCCCTCCACACCACCCTATCCCCCCCTTTCTCTGCCGCTCCCCACCCCCACCCTTCCTCTCTGTTTCTCTCTCTGCATCCACCCCCACAACCCCGACCACCCTATATCCCCCCCCACCACCCACCACCCCATGTTTCTCTCTCACTCTGCCCCCACCTCCACCCCACACTTCCACCACCCTATTCATCCCCCTCCCCCACCCCCCGCCCCCACACTCCCCTGTCTCTCTCTCTCTCTCTCTCTGCCCCCACCTCCACCCAACCACCCTATCCCCCCTTTCTCCCACCCTGTTCCTTTTCTCTTTCACCCCCTCCCCTCCCCCGCCCTCCCTCTCCCTCCCCCCTCTCCCCCACCTTTCTCACCCTGTAGATGTGTATTATATCCGCTGTCGAGGATTGGTTGGGTGGCAGGCAGTCAGTTTTTGACACCTGCGATACAGAACAACATGACACCTGCGATACAGGGCAACATGACGCTGTCAGTCACGGAACGCCGAGAGAGAGCCCATGACAGGCCACGTGATAACATGGCTTCTTCCTTCCTCCCTTCCTTCCTTACTCCCTTCCTTCCTTCCTTCCCACACACACACATTTCCATCTGGCTTTGATAAGTCTTCACTTTTTTTTTTTTATGATCTATATATATATATATTTTTTTTTTCTTTTCGTTTCGAGCCACCCACGCATGGTGATTTGTGTGAAATGTGATCAATTTTCTTTTTCTTTTCCTCATTTTTTTTCTTTTCTTTTTTTTTTTCATTTTTTTTCTACATTATAGTTTTTTTTTTCTTTTTCTTTTTTTTTCAAGGCCTGACTAAGCGCGTTGGGTTACGCTGCTGGTCAGGCATCTGCTTGGCAGATGTGGTGTAGCGTATATGGATTTGTCCGAACGCAGTGACTCCTCCTTGAGCTACTGAAACTGAAACTGAAACTCTCATCCCCCGTGTCACCACTTCCAACGCTTGTTTGTAAAACTGGGTTGACCGTGATAACTGTGTCGTTTCTGAATGATAATTATTGATAATAACTGATAAAAGCAAACATTCGCAATCACCGATTCTGATGTAAGAAAGAGTAGATTCTATTGTTTTCGTGTTTTTCCCCCTCTCCATTTAAAAAAGATTTACAGATAATGATGATGTTCAGTTCGACATTGCCGAATGTGATCAAAGTAATTATCAGCAATTCAATTACTTTTGAATTCATTGAATGCATTTCTTTATATAATGAGTTGTGTCTCTCTCATTATATCATCATTATTTCGTAATTCTTGTGTGAACGTGACGCTATGACAACAATTTCGGAGGAGCTGTTTACTTCCGGGATTTTTTTTTTTTTTTTTTTTTTTTTTTACCGGCGAATATGGGTTTGTTTGTCCAAAAACACAGTGACGCCGAGTTGATCAACCAGCACGAACTTCACTGAAACACAAAGCCTGCCAAAGCAATCGCGACAAGCAGTTTGCAACACGGAGATATCAATGTGAATCACACATGTTAACGTTAAGTCAGTAAACAGGTTGTGTTCCACGAGTATGTTCCGTTTGGTTATACTTCTAGATACTGTGACGACTGCGATGATGTTTTTTTTTTTTTTTTTTTTTTTTTTTTTTCCCAGTAGTAGTTTCAGCTATAAGGATGTGCCAAAGCTTGCGGATTGATCTATGTACGCTACACTCCCATCTGCTCAAGAGGTGTCGTCGTACACACACACACACACACACACACACACACATGACAAATATTTTATTGAGGGTAGAATGGATAAACTGGAAGCTTCTTTACACCATGCCCTCACACACGCATGCACACACATACACACAATATGATAAATGAAATAAGTGTGAATAAAACGCATGCACACACATACACACACTATGATAAATGAAATAAGTGTGAATAAATAAATGACATAGAACAAACCTAATAGATAATAATAGATACATAAACGGATGAATCAAAGACTACAATTAGGGAAACATCATGAAAATCATACAAAACATTGCTACATGAAAATCTTCAAACACACTCATGTGTGTGCACACACAGGCATCACACACATGTACTCGAACACACAAGAACATAGACATACACTCGCATACTAACACTCGCCTTTTTCATTGCTTACACTGTTGGAGAGAGAGAGAGACAGAGAGAGAGAGAGAGAGAGAGAGAGAGAGAGAGAGAGATGCTGAATAAAACTCCAAAGAAATTAATTGTCCTCCTTTTTCTTTTTACTTTCAAATCTATTTCGCCGAACTAGGGCTTCATCAGGAGAGCGTCTTGTCTGTGACGTATTGTCTACTAGTACGTCATCGCCTACGTTTGACGTCAAAATGAATGTTGTCAACAAAGTGAAAGACTTATTATCTTTGTAACTCTGGCAATGGTTTTCTTTCGAAAACTGTCGTGAGGGTTCGTATCTGGCATACATACACGAAGATGAATACTGTCATGTCTAGATAATGTGTAGGGGTGATGTACCCTTTTCTTCATTCTCCAAAAGAGTCTGCTGACTCCACCTGTTTCGTTCGCTCCACTGAACTTTAAAAGTTATCGTCTTGTGATGCCTGCAATCCTGCGTGTGTGGTTGTTTTTTGTTTTTGTTTTCTCTCTCTCTCTCTCTTTCTGTGTGTGTGTGTGTGTGTGTGTGTGTGTGTGTGACCTTGAGTAATAAAGTTTTTGACTCTCTCTCCTTGAGTAATAAAGTTTTTGACTCTCTCTCTCTCTCCCCTTGAGTAATAAAGTTTTTGACTCTCTCTCTCTCCCCTTGAGTAATAAAGTTTTTGACTCTCTCTCTCTCTCTCCCCTTGAGTAATAAAGTTTTTGACTCTCTCTCTCTCTCCTTGAGTAATAAAGTTTTTGACTCTCTCTCCTTGAGTAATAAAGTTTTTGACTCTCTCTCTCTCTCCCCTTGAGTAATAAAGTTTTTGACTCTCTCTCTCTCCTTGAGTAATAAAGTTTTTGACTCTCTCTCTCTCTCTCCCCTTGAGTAATAAAGTTTTTGACTCTCTCTCTCCCCTTGAGTAATAAAGTTTTTGACTCTCTCTCTCCTTGAGTAATAAAGTTTTTGACTCTCTCTCTCTCTCCCCTTGAGTAATAAAGTTTTTGACTCTCTCTCTCTCCTTGAGTAATAAAGTTTTTGACTCTCTCTCTCTCTCTCCCCTTGAGTAATAAAGTTTTTGACTCTCTCTCCCCTTGAGTAATAAAGTTTTTGACTCTCTCTCTCTCTCCCCTTGAGTAATAAAGTTTTTGACTCTCTCTCTCTCTCTCCCCTTGAGTAATAAAGTTTTTGACTCTCTCTCTCTCCTTGAGTAATAAAGTTTTTGACTCTCTCTCTCTCTCTCCCCTTGAGTAATGAAGTTTTTGAATCTCTCTCTCTCCTTGAATAATAAAGTTTTTGAATCTCTCTCTCTCTCTCTCTCCTTGAGTAATAAAGTTTTTGAATCTCTCTCTCTCTCTCTCTCTCTCTCTCTCTCTGTATATATATATATATATATATATATATATCTTTCTCTCTTTCCTTGAGTAATGAAGTTTTTGAATCTCTCTCTCTCTCCTTGAGTAATAAAGTTTTTAAAATCTCTCTCTCTCTCTCTCTCTCTCTCTCTCTCTCTCTCTCTCTCTCTCCTTGAGTAATCAATTTTTTAAAATCTCTCTCTCTCTCTCTCTCTCTCTCTCTCTCTCTCTCTCTCTCTCTCTCTCATCAATTGGTATTTTGCATGTGCAGTTTGGAGCAGGGCTGCCAAAATTCGCCGATTTCAATCTAAATTCCCCCACAATAGGATGGCCAAAATAATTCAGCCAGAATTATTCTTCCTGGTCAATGGAAGCGAGGTCTTCATATTGAAGCTGTTGTTCTCATTCCCCTGTTGTCATTGATCTGTTTGGTCGTTAAATGAGCTCCCTTTGCCTCCGTCTGTCTGTCTGTCAGTCTGTCTGTCTCTATCTCTCTCTCCGTGTATCTGTCTCTCTCTCCCTCTCTGTTTCTCTCTCTCTCTCTCTCTCTGTTTTTCTGTCTCTGTCTCATCCTCTCTTTGTTTATCTCTCTTTCTGTGTTCCTCTGTCTCATCCTCTCTCTGTGTTTCTCTGTCTGTCTGTCTGTCTGTCTGCCTGTCTCTCTCTTCCCCCCTCTCTCTCTTTCTCTGTCTCATCCTCTCTCTATATCTCTTCTCTGTCTCATCCTCTCTGTAGATCTCTCTCTTTCTCTGTCTCATCTTCTCTCTATATCTCTTTCTTTCTCTGTCTCATCTTCTCTCTAGATCTCTTTTTCTGTCTCATCCTCTCTCTAGATCTCTTTCTTTCTCTGTCTCATCTTCTCTCTAGATCTCTCTCTCTGTCTCATCCTCTCTCTTTCTCTCTGTCTCATCCTCTCTCTGGATCTCTCTCTTTCTCATCCTCTCTCTAGATCTCTTTCTCTGTCTCATCCTCTCTCTAGATCTCTTTCTCATCCTCTCTCTAGATCTCTCTTTCTCTGTCTCATCTTCTCTCTAGATCTCTCTCTGTCTCATCTTCTCTCTAGATCTCTCTTTCTCTGTCCCATCTTCACTCTAGATCTCTCTCTTTCTCTGTCTCATCCTCTCTCTAGATCTCTCTCTGTCTCATCCTCTCTCTAGATATCTCTCTGTCTCATCCTCTCTCTCTCTCTCTGTCTCATCCTCTCTCTCTCTCTCATCCTCTCTCTAGATCTCTCTTTCTCTGTCTCATCCTCTCTCTAGATATCTCTCTGTCTCATCCTCTCTCTTTCTCTGCCTCATCCTCTCTCTAGATCTCTCTCTCTGTCTCATCCTCTCTCTAGATCTTTTTCTCTGTCTCATCCTCTCTCTAGATATCTGTCGCATCCTCTCTCTCTCTTTCTCTGTCTCATCCTCTCTCTAGATCTCTCTCTCTGTCTCATCCTCTCTCTAGATCGCTCTTTCTCTGTCTCATCCTCTCTCTAGATATCTCTGTCTCATCCTCTCTCTCTCTTTCTCTGTCTCATCCTCTCTCTAGATCTCTCTTTCTCTGCCCCCCCCCCCCACTCTCTCTCTCTGCCTCATCCTCTCTCTAGATCTCTCTTTCTCTGTGTCTTATCCTCTCTTTCTCTCTCTATATATATCCCTCTCTTTTTCTCTCCACTCCCTCCTCTATCACTCCTCTCCTTCCTCTCTTCTTCAACTCCTCCTCCTCCATCCTGTTCTCCCTCTCTTTCTCTCTCACTGGTTCTTTTTTCCTTTATTTCATTCAGTTGTGTCCCCCCCCCCCGCACCTCCCCCCCCCCCCCCCCCCCCCATCTGTCTCTGTTTCTTTGATCTTACTTTCTGTGCACCTCTTTCTTTCGTCTTCTTCGAGATCACACTGATATCCAAATTTCATCTTTGCTACGTCTATAAGGAAGTCTCTTTGTTTCTATGTGCGTCTGTCTACCTGTCCGTTTTTTGTTGATCTTTTCTCTTCATCTGTCTCTGTTTGTCTGTCTGTCTCTCTGTCTCCACTCTGTCTCTCTTTGTCTCTGTCTGTCTGTCTCCACTCTGTCTCTCTTTGTCTCTGTCTGTCTGTCTGTCTCTCTGTGTCTTCGTCCGTTTCTCTGTGTGTCTGTCTGTCTGTCTGCCTGTCTCTCTTTCTTACTCTGTCTGCCTGTCTTTCGTTCTCTCTGTCTGTCTGTTTCTCTTTCTGTCTCTCTCTCTCTCTCTCTGTGTCTTTCTGTTGCTCTTACAACTGTTTAAATGGTGTTATCTTTTTCTTTCTTTTTTAATTTTTAAAAAAAAATTACTGTTTATGTGATAAGTGGATGCTTATTTTGGTTCTTTTTTTTATTTTTTATTTTATTTGTGTGTGTGTGTGTGTGTGTGTGTGTGTGTGTGTGTGTGTGTGTGTGTGGTGTGTGTGTGTGTGTGTGTGTGTGTGTGTGTGTGCTGGATCATTTTCTTCACATATATTTCTGTCCATGTATCTCTGTCTGCCTCTCTGTCTGTCTGTCTGTCTATCATCAAAAGAGTAGGAAAACAATACTACACTGAGATCTGTGAAGGTTTGGGCCCACCACGTTATGTACAACACTGTGGTCGGTCTGGTGCTTCCTGATGCTGCCAGCCAGGCATGCGAGACAGAGACACCTTCTGCGGGTCTGGTCATGCACACTGAGCATCTCTCTCTCTCTCTCTGTCTCTCACTCTCTCTCTTTTTCTGTGTGTGTGTGTGTGTGTGTGTGTGTGTGTGTGTCTCGTTCTCTGTCTCTCCTCTCCCCTCTCCTTTCTTTCTCCCCCTCTCTCTCTCTCTGTGTGTGTGTGTGTGTGTGTGTGTGTGTGTGTGTGTGTGTGTGTGTCTCCGTCTCTCTCCGTACAATATAGAAAACTTCCACAAGTCTCTGGCCACTAGGGGAAAAAGAAAAGAAAAAAAGATTCACACGTCAAAAGTATCCTCAATGCAACCCTCCCATTTGCAACCCCGCCCCCCCCCCCCCCCCCCCCCCCCGCGCCCCCACACAATCAATCTTCCCCTACTACTTACCCTACCCTTCCCCCACCTCCCACCCCACGCAACTCCCCCCCTCCCCTCCACTCCCCCCCCCCCCCCCCCCCCTTGTCCACACCTCTGTCTTTCTCACCAGCACTTTGTGGTCGTTCCTCTAACGGGGGGAGGGCGGGGGGGGGGGGAGGCGAGGGGGGGTAGGGGGGAGGGCGAGGGGGGCAGGGGGGGGGGGAGAACCAGCGTCGTCTGTGTGCAAGCTGTTTTGATGAGGTGATTAGTGCGTGTGGACAAGACTTGGTGACAGTGTGTTGCGTCTTTAGAGCAGTCTTCTGAAGCTTTTCAGCCCTCCCCCGACTTTTAACGAGGGTTGGCGGAAGTTGCCGACTTCTGTTTGTTGTTGGCGCAGTCGTCTGTGGGATGTGGTGTGTCACGTGGTGTATGGGTGTTTTAGTGGGTCTGTGCCTGGTCGATGGTTTGTGTTGTGGAACATTTGTCAGGATGTGAACTGTTTGCGAAAATAGACGGGTGGACGAATAGACGAATGGATCTCTCTCTCTCTCTCTCCTCTCCTGTCTTTCTCCTCTCAACTCTCTCTCTCTCTCCTCCCTTTTCTTTCTCCTCTCTCTCCCCTCTATCTCTCTCCTCTCCTGTCTTTCTCCTCTCTCTCTCCTCCGCCCTCTCTCTCTTCTCTCCTCTCCTTTCTTTCTCTCCTCTCTCTCCCCCTCTCTCTATCCTCTCAGCTCTCTCTCCTCTCCTGTCTTCTCCCTCTCAACTCTCTCTCTCCTCTCTTTTCTTTCTCCTCTCTCTCTCCTCCCCCCTCTCTCTCTTCTCTCCTTTCTCTCCTCTCTCTCCCCCTCTCTCTATCCTCTCAGCTCTCTCTCCTCTCCTTTCTCCTCTCTCTCTCTTTCTCTCTCCTCTCAACTCTCCTTTCTTTCTCCCCCTCTCTCTCTTTCTCTTTCCTCTCAACTCTTTCTCTCTCTCCTCCCCCCTCTCTCTCTCTCCCTCTCTCTCCTGGCATCACAGAACTTTCGGCACGTGATGTTCCAGTGAGGCACCATTGCGACACACCATTCTGACGATGAGTAAGCTGCTGTCTGAGGATCGTTAACACCTCTCAACATCGCTCGACAGACAGCAGGTTTTCCTTGAAGAGAAAAGAAAAGAAAAGAAAAGCAGTATTACCGGAGGATAGTGGTAGTCGTTAGGTCTGATATCAGTAAATCAGTACTCTGTGCCTTCTTACTGACTTAGCCCTCCATTGTCGCCTTACGAAGAGGAGAAGCTCATGACAGAAGCAAACAACCCCGAATGCTATTAGCCCTGTGTTGGTATTGTCCTTGTTTCAGTACAGACGGAAGTCTTTTTGTCTGCCTCGTCATCTGCACTTTTCAGTGACATTACTCCTCCCGCGCCACTCATTCCGTTCTGAGCCACCCCCACACTCACACAGCCCACACCCGTGTCACCCGTGACGCAACATCTAGACTTGTCGTTTCTCTCATTCTCTCTCGCCTTGACTACTGTAACTCTCTATTGTCTGGTCTGCCTGCTTCATCCATTCAGTCCCTTCAGCGCATACAAAACTCTGCTGCCCGACTCGTCCTCAGAAAGAAAAGATCTGAGCACATCACTCCTCTTTTGCAACATCTCCACTGGCTCCCTGTCTCACGCCGAATAAAGTACAAGATCAGCACTCTATTTTATAGATGCATTCACAAAACTGCCCCTTCCTATCTCTGCGGCTGCCTTCACCTCTACACTCCATCTCGCTCACTACGATCGGCCTCGGATCCACTCTGTTCACGCATACCCAGATTCAAACACTCGACTGCTGGCCGCCGTTTTTTTCTCTGTTTCCGGACCTTGCGATTGGAATGAACTTCCTTTTTCGCTTCGTCAAGTCTCCACACTCAGCTCTTTCAAGTCTGGCCTTAAACCCACCTCTTCCCAAAATAGCCTCCCTTGCCTGCCCTTCCTTGTCTTTAGTTTGTACAGTTTTAGACTTATGCATGCGTGTGAATGACTGGTGCGAAAGCGCTTTGATTTGTCTCTGCACAAGATCCAGCGCTATATAAATACCATTATTATTATTATATCGATGTTTGGTGGCCAATGGCCGCATTCAAGACAAACTCGCAGTGCACTCAGGCAGATAACCCATCGTCTATAACTAAAACTCCTGGTGGTTCCTTTCTGCCCATGCTCTCAGTTTTACTTGTCACCACACCACAGTTCAAAGCATTGTCGTGAACGTTAGCAAAACACGGGCTATCCGCAAAGCATGCCTGTTTTCCTTCAACAAAAACAACGCTACAGTTAGAGCTAGAAGAAGGATTCTGTTTACTATTATTAGAAAACCTTCACCAAATGTCAATTTGATAGCAATGGGGCAGTTGTAGCTCTGTGATATCTCCTGTGAACTATGTCATCTGACTGTCAAATGTGTGCAGCCAGTTGGGAATCAAGGTGTCACATTATTAGTGATTTTTTTTTTTTTTTTTTTTAATCTTCTTCTGCTAATTATTACCATGCCTGTGTAATATGCAACTTGTCATAGGAAAATTGTCATGGTGATGATGTTGAAGAGAAAATATAACCTTCATTGCAAGGGGGGAAAGGGGAAAGGGAAAAAAGAAAAAAAAAAAAAAGGTATGACTGTTTTCTGAAGCAGTATTGATGTCACTGATCATGAAAAGAATGTTTTGAGTTAATGCTGTTCTTGCACGTGGAGACTTGAGAATAAATTTTAGTGGACTCACATATATATATATATGTGTGTGTGTGTGTGTGTGTGTGTGTGTGTGTGTGTGTGTGTGTGTGTATGAATGTATATAACGCTGCAAAATGATCCACTATATTTACCTCTGCTCATGGGCAGTCACCCCTTGGCAGGTTGCAATGGCAAATTTGGGTTTGGAGACCCGTGGGTAGACTCGAGGGTTCGTGAATACCGGATACTGCAGTTTGCCTTGCCTCAAGCAGATTACCTGCAGGTACACATTTATCTGCAGGCACGATGGTCTCTTGAACAGACGGGCGCAATAGCCGAGTGGTTAAAGCGTTGGACTGTCAATCTGAGGGTCCCGGGTTCGAATCACGGTGACGGCGCCTGGTGGGTAAAGGGTGGAGATTTTTACGATCTCCCAGGTCAACATATGTGCAGACCTGCTAGTGCCTGAACCCCATTCGTGTCTATATGCAAGCAGAAGATCAAATACGCACGTTAAAGATCCTGTAATCCATGTCAGCGATCGGTGGGTTATGGAAACAAGAACATACCCAGCATGCACACCCCCGAAAATGGAGTATGGCTGCCTACATGGCGGGGTAAAAACGGTCATACACGTAAAAGCCCACTCGTGTGCATACGAGTGAACGCAGAAGAAGAAGTCTCTTGAATACATCCCCTGGAGATGACACAGCACAGGACAGCCTGCACTGCTGCTGAGTCACTTCTGGTGGTGTTCACTAGTGCCTGTTCTGATTTCACATACTTAGGACACCACCTACTAAGCCCCCAACTAACGACGATAATGGCTTAATCACGGAGCCAGACTGAGTGAGCGTCTCCCCAAAAGTGGAAACGGCAACCACGTCCCTCCAAGGACAGTCCCCCATGAATCTGCCGCCACTGAAGACCTTGACAAGACTCATCCCAAACACGAAAGTGGAAAGGGGGTTGAAACTGAGTTCAGCCTGTGAAGCAGCGTTCAGCTTGCGAAGTCGTTTGTAGCTTCCTTGCCTCTTCCTTCAGCCATGACGACTGGCTCTTGCGTCATTTCTGCTTTTACGTCATGACGTCTTTTACGTCATAGAATGTTCACTGCTATACCACGACAGCATGACATGAAAGGTCAAAGAATTTTGAACAAGTGGATGGAAGTGAAAATAAAGACAAATGTGATGGCATGGCCACGGTAAAAAGTCCCGACGGGCATTTGTCCAGGACCACCACCCATGAGGGAACAGTGTAGAGGAAAAGGAGACGAGGCATACAGCGAAAGAACTGGGCAAACAACATCACTGAGTGGACAGAGAGGAGCTTTGCCGAAACTCACTTCCTATCCCACGACGGCCAGAAATGGAGAATGTTGGTGATGCGTTCAGCAGTGCAGTGCTCCCATGACCAAACCTGGTTTCGGGTCCAGTGTGGGATGGAAGTCTTGAAAGCACTTCGAGAATAGATATATAATGGAGTGGAGTGATGGCCTAGAGGTAACGCGTCCGCCTAGGAAGCGAGAGAATCTGAGCACGCTGGTTCGAACCACGGCTCAGCCGCCGATATTTTCTCCCCCTCCACTAGACCTTGAGTGGTGGTCTGGACGCTAGTCATTCGGATGAGACGATAAACCGAGGTCCCGTGTGCAGCATGCACTTAGCGCACGTAAAAGAACCCACGGCAACAAAAGGGTTGCCCCATAGCAAAATTCTGTAGAAAAATCCACTTTGATAAGAAAAACAAATAAAACTGCACGCAGGAAAATTTTTTTTTTTTTAAATTAAAAAAAGGGGGATGGGTGGGTGGGGGGGCGCTGTAGTGTAGCGACGCGCTCTCCCTGGTGAGAGCAGCCCGAATTTCACACAGAGAAATCTGTTGTGATAAAAAGAAATACAAATACAAAAGCCTGACATTGTTGACTAGCAGTCAGCACGCCCAGACCCATGACAGTCACCCAGATTACCTCCGAGTCTGTTATCGAGTGTAGCTTCTGTGTGTCCGCAGTAGACTAACATTTTCTTTTTTCCCCTACGATTATACACGTCTGTAGTATGATTATAGATAAGTATACTCCTCCAAGAAGGAATCTTCGCTAACACCCAAGACCATGAGGTCACCCAAGGTCATGTGTAAAAAAAAAAAGAAGAAATGGAAAAAGAAAAAAAAGATACAAAGAGAAAAATTATGAATCATTACTAACTTTTTTTTTAATGATAAATAAAATGTTAAAAATGACTAATGAATTGAATCATGCTTTTTATATTTAAAAAAAAAAAAGTGTGCAGATTACAACAGAGGAGGATGAAATTTAGAAATTCTTTCTCCCTGCTTCATGATTTTTATCCGTGTGGTACAAACAACAGGGATGGCTGTTTGTTGGTGTCATTTCGATACGTCTACACGCGCGATTCGTCAGTCATTGAATTGCTGATCCCGATTTACTTTCGCATATGTTCTCAGTTGCTCTCTCTCTCTGTGGGGGTGGGTGGGGGTGGGTGGGTGATTATATTTAATATATTCACTCGGAAGTCATGTCCTTGAATGAACTAAGAACATTCCGAAGTGTCTCAAGACCGGATAATAGTGATTCATAGAATCTCTCTCTCTCTCTCTCTCTCTCTCTCTCTCTCTCTCATATACATACATACACACACAATCTTCACACACCCATCCACACACGCACGCACACACACACACACACACACACACACACACACACACACACAACCCCCACCAAGAAACCCATCCCCCACCCCCCACACACACAACTCCCACCTACCCACACACCAAAATCGTCATCATCATGCATCACCATCAAGTCTGCGGAACGTTCGTTCATTCAAGACACAGAGAAGAAAGATTAAAAAAAAAATTTTTTTAAAGGAATTAGAAGCTAAGGAGGGAAGAAAGAATTCCTCCTGGTAATAGAAAAAAAAAATCAGGAAAGGCTTACGTGCCGCAGTCCATGGTCAACGTGAGCGTGAACACAAGACAACACACGGAAGTTCAAGGTATTCGGGTAGCACGTGCAATTTCCTGTCACATTCATACAGACATCCATACCCACAGAATAGAGCGAGCCAAAGCGGTTTCTTCACACATGCCCGTAAGGTCTTCACGTTGCAGTTATTGTGTTGTGCACTGTTGTTGTTATTACTATGGCGACGTGTTTCGTTGGCACAGAGTCCCTGTTCATCCTGCTACGGGGGTGAGCTGACTTATAGGCCACTGTCTGGTTCTGATTTCCTTCCACCCCCTACCACCCACCCGTTTCTCCTAACCCCAGCCTCCTGCTTTCTCTGTTTGTATGTCTTCGTGCACAGCATGTTACTTTTTTGTCACAACATATTGTAGTGTAGTGTAGTGTAGTGTAGTGTGTTGGATTGGATTGCATTGCATTGTATTGCATTGTATTGTATTGTTTTGTATTGTGTTGCGTTGGGTTGCGTTGTGGCACCATCTTTTTCCTTTTTTTCCCCCCTCTGTCTGAATTTGTATTTGTTTTACTGGTGAGATGTTTTCTAATAAAACTTCACCACGGACAACTCTGTTGTTGCCATAGGTTATTTTACGTGCCCACCGACGGGAGGGGGACCGCGGTTCATTGTTTTATCCAAATAGTGACTAGCGTCCATACTAGTTACCAATCATGTTCTAGCAGAGGGGAGGAAAATTCTGACGATGATAAGGAATTCAATCCCGCATGCTCAGATTCTCTCGCTAGGACGCGTTACCATCAGGGGCCGTATTCAACTGACCATCGTGCCTATGGGTAAATGTGTACCTGCGGGCAAATCTACCTGAGGCAAGGCAAACTGCCCGAGGGTAAACAGTGTCCGGAGCTCAGGAACACTCGAGTCTGCCCACAGGTCTCCAAACCCAAAGGCAAATTTGCCCTTACTTACTGCCAAGGGTGACTGCACCAGAAGCAGAAGTAAATATGGCAGATCCTTTTGTAGCGTTGTTTTTGTTGAGGGAAAACAAGCGTGCTTTGTGGATAGGCCGTGTTTTGCTAATTCTTTCAACAATGCTCTGAACTGTGGTGTGGTGAGAAGTAAAACAGACAGCATGTGCAGAAGGGAATCACCAGGATTTATTGATCATAAACAATGGGTTAGCTGCCAGAGTATACCGTGCATGTCTTGAATACGAAGATAAGTCAACCTTCAAGATAAACTGTACCCGCCGGTCTCTATCATGTAAAAGGTAACTTGCCTGATGGTGGGTGCAGTGGACGGTATAGAGATCTGAGGTCCGAAGTTAAAACCTTGTAGTGTAAGTTGATGTCCTCCCGCCCCCCCCTCCCTCCCCTCGCCCCTTCCCCCACTTGTGTCTTCACAAAGGCTTCACCAAGGTAATTCCTCGTGCAGAATGATGTGGTCCTTGAGCACGTAAAAGAACACATGGCACAAAATACGGATCTGCATAGGCTGTAAGAATATTCATGTTGACAAGCAGTCAACTTTCACACATGACAAAAGGAGTAAGAACAAACAAGCGAACATTCAAAGAGAGCGTTTGCGTTGTCCGAATTTGAAACAACAGTACAGTAATATACACAATCCGACTGTGATACTGACCTGTTTGGAGAGTGTCATGCCCATCGCCGGGATTCTTTATGAGCAGACTGTACCCACAGGTCTCTTCCATATTGAGGGTAACTTAAGGCAAAATGAAGTTTGTCTTGAAAACGGTCCCAGGCCAACACCCCCATTGCTGTTCTTTGTCTGTTGTGTTATGGTGTTATTGTGCTGTTCATCTGTGTGTGTGTGTGTGTGTGTGTGTGTGCCGTGGAAGCTGCGATACGTAGACTAGAAATGAGTGTGTGGAGGAGGGGGGTAGAGGAGGTGCAGGGTAATGTGTGGTGTGTGTGTGTGTGTGTGTGTTGGAGCTCATGTACGTTTATATGTATTTGACTGAGCTTTCATATCTGTGAAACTGCATGCTTGGTGCATATCTGTTATGCATGTGTGGGTGTATGTGTGAATGTGTGTCTTCATGTTTTACATTTATTTGCTTATTTATCATCATTGTTGTCTTATTTATTTATTATTATTATTATTATTATTATCATTACTACTACCTTTTTATATTATAATTATTATTTATTCATGTAAGCTTATCTATTATTTATTCACCTTTATTTTATTTTTATTTTTATTTTTATTTTTTTTCTCAAGGCCTGACTAAGCGCGTTGGGTTACGCTGCTGGTCAGGCATCTGCTTGGCAGATGTGGTGTAGCGAATATGGATATGTCCGAACGCAGTGACGCCTCCTTGAGCTACTGAAACTGTTCGCACCCATTGAGGAATGAAATAGAAGCCTCTTTTGACTCTTTCAGCTTCTTTCAATACTGTGTTCCTGACCAGAGCTATCGACGCGATCCACGTGCTGATAACACACACGGGCGCAATAGCCAAGTGGTTCAAGCGTTGGATTTTCATTGCAGAATTATACTGCTTCAGGGAGTTGTTGGTATTAATGTCAACTTCCAAACTTCAAGTTTCCATTGAACTACAAAATGATACAATGATTGTTATCAGTCGACAAGTCAATATACCAACAAGCTTTGTGAAAATGGGAAAAAAAAGTGTTAAATGGCTGTTGAAAGTATTATTTCTTCACATTTTTTTGCCCTTCCCACAACGTTCATAGTCATTATTATGACTGAAATGTGTGGAAAGAACTGATTTGTTTTCTATTATCAAGTAAAATTTTAGTATCGATAGACGAAGTATTCTACAGAAAAGGAAAGTTTACCACGGAATACCTACCTACATATGTATCTACCTACCTACCCACATACATACGTACGTACGTACGTACAGACAAACAGACAGACAGACAGACATTGAATATTGGCCAGCAGGCTTCTGTCATTCAGTTCTCTGTGAGTTCAGGTGGAGCTCAGTTCACATGTATATCCCTCAGAAAACAATTTCAGAACGCCTGATCAAAGTTTATTTCTGGTTTATTGTGATCCTCGATAAACGCTCAGATCTGGTCTTTTGGCGGTCACATCGAATTCAGCTCAACTTTTGTGCTAGAAGAGACGTCCTCCTCCCCCCCCCCCCCCCCCCCACCCCCACCTCTCCTACACTCCTCCCCCCTACCCCCACTCCTCCACCCCCACCCTCCCCCCTCCCCACCGACAAAAAAAAAAAACCCACAAAAAAAAACACCATCTTCAAAACATTCATGCAGACAGAAAGAAAAGAAAAAAAAAAAGTCCCCTCCCCACCCCCACCCCCACCCCCAGCCCCACACCCCCACTCACCCACCCCAACCCCTAACTCCTTCATCCTCCCCTTTGATAGCAAATAAACTTTGTTTGTCAAACGACGAGAGGAAATAGCAAACAAGCAAAAGCCAAACGACCGCAAGAGAGAGAGAGAGAGAGAGAGAGAGGAAAGAAAAAATAAGGTTGAAGGAAATACCAACAGTTCAAGACGCCCACGACCTGCAGGGAAACCAGACCTCCGCAGACCACTTTGAAAGACTGGCCAGCCCCCCCCCCCCCCCCCCCCCCCCCCCAAGCCAA
>NC_134910.1:12429916-12437416 GCF_041734735.1 Babylonia areolata | reverse complement strand
AGGACTTATTACGATGACATTATACCTGTTTTGTGTCTGTTCACAGGCAAAGGACTTATTACGATGACATTTTACCTGTCTTGTGTCTGTTCACAGGCAAAGGACTTATTACGATGACATTATACCTGTCTTGTGTCTGTTCACAGGCAAAGGACTTATTACGATGACATTATACCTGTCTCGTGTCTGTTCACAGGCAAAGGACTTATTACAATGACATTTTAGCTGTCTCGTGTCTGTTCACAGGCAAAGGACTTATTACGATGACATTATAGCTGTCTCGTGTCTGTTCACAGGCAAAGGACTTATTACGATGACATTATATCAGTCTTGTGTCTGTTCACAGGCAAAGGACTTATTACGATGACATTATATCAGTCTTGTGTCTGTTCACAGGCAAAGGACTTCTTACGATGACATTATATCAGTCTTGTGTCTGTTCACAGGCAAGGGACTTATTACGATGACATTATATCAGTCTTGTGTCTGTTCACAGGCAAAGGACTTATTACGATGACATTTTACCTGTCTTGTGACTGTTCACAGGCAAAGGACTTATTACGATGACATTATACCTGTTTTGTGTGTGTTCACAAGCAAAGGACTTATTACGATGACATTATACCTGTTTTGTGTCTGTTCACAGGCAAAGGACTTATTACGATGATATTATATCTGTCTTGTGTCTGTTCACAGGCAAAGGACTTATTACGATGACATTTTACCTGTCTTGTGTCTGTTCACAGGCAAAGGACTTATTATGGACATACCTGTTTTGTGTCTGTTCACAGGCAAAGGACTTATTACGATGACATTATACCTGTCTTGTGTCTGTTCACAGGCAAAGGACTTATTA
This sequence comes from Babylonia areolata, assembly GCF_041734735.1. Lineage (NCBI taxonomy): Eukaryota > Metazoa > Mollusca > Gastropoda > Neogastropoda > Buccinidae > Babylonia > Babylonia areolata. The sequence goes on along the minus strand of NC_134910.1, from coordinate 12,436,560 downwards.
CGATGACATTTTACCTGTTTTGTGTCTGTTCACAGGCAAAGGACTTATTACGATGACATTATACCTGTCTTGTGTCTGTTCACAGGCAAAGGACTTATTACGATGACATTATACCTGTTTTGTGTCTGTTCACAGGCAAAGGACCTATTACGATGACATTTTACCTGTCTTGTGTCTGTTCACAGGCAAAGGACTTATTACGGAGACAGAGGCGGCAGGTGACAGAGGAGCCCAGGAATATCGGTACGTACAACAACGTCGCTACTACTACTGCTACTACTGCTGCTGCTGCTACAATGACTTCTTTTTCTTCTTCTTCTTCTCCTGCTGCTACTACTGATGATGGTTATAATCATCATCATTCTTCTTTTTATCATCATTATTATTATTATCATTGTTGTTGTTGTATGGATGGATGGATGGATTAGTTGACTGACTGACTGACCGACCGACTGACTGATTAATGGTTGGATGGATGGACTGGTTGGTTGGTTGATTTATTTATTGATTGATTGACTGACTGACCGATTGATTGATGGATGGATGGATGGGTGGGTGGATGGATGGATGGATGGGTTGGAAGGATGGACGGATGGATGGATGGATAGATGGATGGATGGGTGGATGGATGGATAGATGGATGGATGGACGGATGGATGGATGGATGGGTGGATAGATGGGTGGATGGATGGGTAGATGAATGGATAGATAGATGGATGGTTGGGTGAATGGGTGGATGGGTGGATAGATGGGCGGTCGGTTGGGTGGGTGGGTGGGTGGGTGGATAGATAGATGGATGGATGGATGGATGGATGGGTTTGGATGGATTGATTGACTGATTGATCGATCGGTGTTTTCCAATCACCCACCCCAGAGTGCGTGGACATGGTGGCGGAGGAGGGGCACTACTGGCACACGTCGGCCGGAAGTGACGTGGTGTGCGGCCTCTACGTCATCGGCAACGTGGACGCACTGGTGCAGCTGGAGATCACCCACTTTAACGTGGGTTGTGAGGACCAGGGCCTGATGGCGGTACGTCTGTGCGTCTGTCTGTCTGTGATCATGTTTGGTTGGTTGGTTGATTTATTGTTGATTGTCTGTGATCATGTTTGATTGACTGACTGACTGACTGACCGAATCACTGATTGATCGACTGACTTAACCAATCACGATTCCTACATTTCAGTGGGAAATCATTTACAGCTTAGTCTTTTGTGGAGGACTAATGACTCCAAAATAGCAGGGAAGATTTGCACTGGCTCTTAGTGCTGTAGCCGTGGGGGGCTAGCTGGCGTTTGGGAACCATCCCCAACTCCGACTTATCCTAAAACCCTCTTGGACGAGAGAGTGGGCAAGACAATTCTCCACTATAATCAAGGTCTGGCCCACCTTGAGTGGTGGACTGGACGCTAGTCATTCGGATGAGACGATAAACCGATGCCCCGTGTGCAGCATGCACTTAGCGCACGTAAAAGAACCCACGGCAACAAAAGGATTGTTCCTGGCCCAGGTGGTTTGGACAGAAGCTGCCTCCTCTGCTGTTCAGAAGCTGCCTCGGCCTCCTCTGCTGTTCTGATGGCCATTGTCGGACACAACTGACTATCATACAACATCTTTCAGGATCAACAGTGACTTGTCTTTTATCATTGACAGCTGGACCCCCCCTGGTCTCATCCACGCTGTCATGGTCGGACACGACTGACTATCATCAGACGTGGAGTGGTGGCCTAGAGGTAACGCGTCCGCCTAGGAAGCGAGAGAAACTGAGCGCGCTGGTTCGAATCACAGCTCAGCCGCTGATATTTCCCCCACCCCCCTCCACTAGACCTTGAGTGATGGTCTGGACGCTAGTCATTCAGATGAGACGATAAACCGAGGTCTCGTGTGTAGCATGCACTTAGCTCACGTAAGAGAACCCACGGCAACAAAAGGGTTGTTCCTGGCAAAGTTCTGTAGAAAAATTTACTTCCATAGGAAAAAAGAAACAAAAACAAATAAAACTGCACGCAGGAAAAAAAAAAGAAAAAAAGATGGTGCTATAGTACAGCGACGCGCTCTTCCTGGGGAGAGCAGCCCGAATTTCACACAGAGAAATCTCTGTTAGTGATAAAAAAAAAGAAAAAAAGAAACAAATACAAATACGTGTATTTCTGCCCATGTATACAACCAGCTGCACATTGCTGTGTCCCTTGGCTCGCGGGGCAGGTGGTGGACGGCTGGGAACTGCAAGGGGACCTGTTCCCCAGCCCGGAGGACTTGGAGGGAGGCCTGGAGGCCCAGTACCGGACCTACTGCGGGGAGGCCTCCCCTCCCCCTGTCTTCGTCTCCTCCCAGAACGTGGCGCTCGTGCAGTTCCGTACCCCACGCGCCGGGCAGGGCTTCCGGGTCAGAGTTCGATTCCTGCGCAACCCGGAACGTGAGTTGATTTGGTGTGTGGTGGTGGTGGTGGTGGTGGTGTTGTTAGTTGTGCTGGTGTTGGTGGTGGTGGTGGTGTTGTTGGCGTTGGTAGTGGTTGTGTTGGTGTTGGTGTTGGTGTTAGTTGTGCTGTGTTGGTGTTGATGGTGTTGTTGGCGTTGGTAGTGGTTGTGTTGGTGTTGGTGGTGTTGGTGTTGGTGGTGGTGGCGGTGTTGGTGTTGGTGGTTGTGGTGGTGGTGATGATGATGATGGTGATGGAGGTGGTTATGGTGTTGTTGTTGTTGGTGGTGGTGGTAGTGTTGTTGCTGTTTTTGTTGTTGTTGGTGGTGGTGGTGATGGTGGTGGTGTTGTTTGGTGGTGGTGGTATTGGTGGTGGTGGTGGTGCTGTTGTTGTTGTTGTTGGTGGTGGTGGTGGTGTGCGTGACTGAAACCAGATTGAATGACACAGGAAACGAATGATGAGCGCCTAATGGCAGCCGTCAGGTAGGTAGATAGCCTGTTGTACTAATGACTCCAGTGTTTGATCTTGGTCTCCGACCGAGGCTAGGTACTATATGAATATCCATATCATAATCATCATCATTGTCTGTCCGGCAGCCTGCAACGTCCTGGCTCCAAACGGGGTGAACACCTTCACGCTCCGGAACTACGGATCCAGCCGGAACTGCACCACCCTCATCCTGTACCCCGTCAACGTGCACCTGCTGAACGCCGATGTCAAGGCCACCTCGCCCTTCCTCCCCACCCGCAGGGACCTCACCTCAGGACTCTCCGTCAACGTGCGTGTAGGGGGGAGGGGTGGAGGGGTGGGAGGGGTGGGGGGATATTGGGGGGGGGGGGGCTGGGGGGAGGGTTTGGGAGGGGGTTGGGGGTCTGGCGAGGATGTGGTGGTGGTTGGTGGTGATGGTGGTGCTGGCATGTACCGCACTTCAGGCCTCAATGTCAACGTGCGTGTAGGGAGGGAGGGAAAGGTGCGGGGTGGGGGGTGGGGGTTGGGGGAGAGTTGGTGGTTGGGGGGATGGGGGGTGGCGTGGATATGGTGGTGGTGGTGGTGGTAGTGGTGGTGGTGGTGGTGGTGGTGGTGATGATGATGATGATGGTGGTGGTGGTGGTGGTGGTGGTGGTGATGGTGGTGGTGATGGTTGTGGTGGTGATGGTGGTGGTGGTGATGGTGATGGTGATGATGATGGTGGTGATGATGATGATGATGATAATGATGATAATGATAATGGAGCATGCACTTCGCGGACGTCAAAGAACTCGTGGCAACAAAAGGGTTGTCCCTGGTATAGTTCTGTTAAAAAAAAAAAAATCCACTTCGATAGGAAAACAGCCAATACACTTTTCAGAGAGATAGAAGAAGAAAATAACAAATAAATAAAAAGGGGTAGCGCTGCACTGTGGCGACACGCTCTTCACTGGACTGCACAGGGGCAACAGAGCAAAACTGTAAATCACAGCATCATCGACAGAAGCAGCAATTCAAACAACAACAGCAACAGCAACGAACGACAGTATACGTATCAGTATCAGTAGCTCAAGGAGGCGTCACTGCGTTCGGTCAAATCCATATACGCTACACTACATCTGCCAAGCAGATGCCTGACCAGCAGCGTAACCCAACGCACTTGGTCAGGCCTTGAGAAGAAAAAAAATATGAGTAAATAGATAAATAAATAAATAAATAAATAAATAAAATGAAATAACAAAACTTTAAAAAAAGAAGAAAGAAAAAATAAAATAAAATAACAAAACTTTAATAAATAAATAAATAATAGATAAATACATAAAAATACTACTACTAATAATAATAATCATATTTATAAGGCGCAAAATCTGGAAGTGAACTCTAAGCAAGCAAGCAAGCGCGCACACACACACACACACACACACACACACACACACACACACAAGACAACAACGAACTACAAACGAATCATAACTCAAGAAACGACCCCGAACAATATGAATAATATCATCAATCTTAGAACCGACCAAAACTTGTGTGTTTTGTGACAGCCAGAAATGCAGGCCGATTTTAATAACGAAGTGATGATGACAATGATAAAATCAATACGACGACGACGACGACGACGATGATGATGATGATGATTATGGTGGTGGTGTTGGTGCTGGTGCTGGTGTGATAATTTCAGTTTTGCAGTTTTATTCAACGTGTCTCTTCGTCATTACTGGTTGCAAAGACGATATTTGATGATGATGATGATGATGATGATGATGATGATGATGATGATGATGATTTTTATGATTATGATGATGACGGCGACGACGACGATGATGATGATGATGATAATAGCGATGACGACGACGACGATGATGATGATGACGGTGACGACGACGACGACGATAACGATGATGATAATGACGACGATAACGATGATGATAATGACGACGACGACGACGATGATGATAATGACGACGACGAAGACGATGACGATGATGATGATGATGATGATGATCTTTCCTTTCCCCCACCTCCTTCAGTGTGACGGACCAGCGGGTGCAGACTACACGGCCTTTGCCTTCGGGGTAGGCCTGGACACTGCCTTCTTCAACGTGAGGATGGCCTTCTGCGGCCGTCGGATCAAGGCTGGTGAGCAAAGGGGACAGCAGGGTGGTGGGACAAGGTGGGACAGGACAGGGTAGGACAGGGTAGGACAGGTGGGACAGTTTGGGACAGGGTGGGACAGGACAGGGTAGGGCAGGGTGGGACAGGGTAGGACAGGGTAGGGACATGGTGGGACAGGGTAGGACAGGGTAGGGTGAGACATGGTGGGATAGGGTGGTACAGGGTAGGACAGGGTGGGATAGGACAGGGTAGGACAGGACAGGGTAGGACAGAGATAGGGTGGGATAGGGTAGTACAGGGTAGGACAGGGTGGGACAGGGTGTGAGACATGGTAGGACAGGGTGGGACAGGGTGGGACAGAGTGGGACAGGGTAGGACAGGGTGAAATAGGGTGGGGCAGGGTGGGACAGGGTAGGACAGGGTGGGATAGGGTGGGGCAGGGTGAGACAGGGTGGAATAGGGTGGGGCAGGGTGAGGCAGGGTGAGACAGGGTGGAATAGGGTGGGGCAGGGTGAGACAGGGTGGGACAGGGTGGGATAGGGTGGGGCAGGGTGGGACAGGGTAGGACAGGGATAGGGTAGGACAGAGATAGGGTAGGACAGAGATAGGGTAGGACAGGGTAGGACAGGGTGGGACAGGGTGTGAGACATGGTAGGACAGGGTGGGACAGGGTTGGACAGAGTGGGACAGGGTAGGACAGGGTGGAATAGGGTGGGGCAGGGCAGGACAGGGTAGGGCAGGGTAGGATAGGGTGGGGCAGGGTGGGACAGGGTGGAATAGGGTGGAATAGGGTGGGGCAGGGTGAGTCAGGGTAGGGCAGGGTGAGACAGGGTGGGATAGGGTAGGGCAGGGTGGGACAGGGTGGGATAGGGTGGGATAGGGTAGGGCAGGGTGGGACAGGGTGGGATAGGGTGGGGCAGGGCAGGACAGGGTAGGGTTGGACAGGGTAGGGCAGGGTGGGACAGGGTAGGGTAGGGTGGGATAGGGTGGGGCAGGGTGGGACAGGATGGGACAGGGTGGGACAGGGTGGGATAGGGTGGGGCAGGGTGGGACAGGGTGGGAAAGGGTAGGGCAGGGTGGGACAGGGTGGGATAGGGTGGGACAGGGTGGGATAGGGTGGGAAAGGGTAGGATAGGGTAGGGCAGGGTGGGACAGGGTGGGATAGGGTGGGAAAGGGTGGGACAGGGTAGGACAGGGTGGGACAGGGTAGGACAGGGTGGGATAGGGTGGGATAGGGTGGGATAGGGTAGGATGGGTGGGGCAGGGCAGGACAGGGTAGGGTTGGACAGGGTAGGGTAGGGTGGGACAGGGTAGGACAGGGTGGAATAGGGTGGGGCAGGGTGGGACAGGGTGGGACAGGGTGGGATAGGGTGGGATAGGGTAGGGCAGGGTGGGACAGGGTAGGACAGGGATAGGGTAGGACAGAGATAGGGTAGGACAGAGATAGGGTAGGACAGGGTAGGACAGGGTGGGACAGGGTGAGACAGGGTAGGACAGGGTGGGACAGGGTTGGACAGAGTGGGACAGGGTAGGACAGGGTGGAATAGGGTGGGGCAGGGCAGGACAGGGTAGGGCAGGGTGGGATAGGGTGGGGCAGGGTGGGACAGGGTGGAATAGGGTGGAATAGGGCGGGGCAGGG
>NC_134910.1:12394916-12417416 GCF_041734735.1 Babylonia areolata | reverse complement strand
ATAACTACAGTAACAAAACAGGCAACAATGACAACACAACAACAATAACTACAGTAACAAAACAGGCAACAATGACAACACAACAGCAATAACTACAGTAACAAAACAGGCAACAATGACAACACAACAGCAATAACTACAGTAACAAAACAGGCAACAATGACAACACAACAACAATAACTACAGTAACAAAACAGACAACAATGAGAACACAACAGCAATAACTACAGTAACAAAACAGCGATAATGACAACACAACAACAATAACTACAGTAACAAAACAGACAACAATGAGAACACAACAACAATAACTACAGTAACAGGCAACAATGACAACACAACAGCAATAACTACAGTAAGAAAACAGGCAACAATGACAACACAACAACAATAACTACGGTAACAAAACAGCAACAATGACAACACAACAACAATAACTACGGTAACAAAACAGGCAACAATGACAACACAACAACAATAACTACAGTAACAAAACAGACAACAATGAGAACACAACAGCAATAACTACAGTAACAAAACAGCGATAATGACAACAAAAACAACAGCAATAACAGCAACAAGACTTCCTTGAATTATTCACAGAACGCACTTGCAAAGAAACCACAAAGCTGCCTTTTTTTTTTTCTCTTCTTAATCTTAAAATCTATATATATCCGTAAGTTTGAAGTATAATTCTGTTATTATCCTGTCGACAAATGTTGATAAAATATGTCTGAAAACAGGAACCCTAACTGGTTTAAGGTATAGAGTCATATATTTTTTTTTTCTCTCCAATAATTGTGAGGTTTTGTATTCATCTCCATTGTTAATGACTTTCTTCTCTCCTCAATTTCAGCGTATTCATACAGTGTGATGTGTGTTCCTTTGGTGTGGTGGTGTTTTTTTTGGGGGGGTTGGTTTTGGTGGGGTGTTTTTTTCCCATCAGCCTGGTTTGTTGTTCAGTTTGTCTGGCTGGTAAAATTCTCTCTCCTGTTATATCTGGTTCCTTCTCGGATCTCATCTTAATTAAGGATATTAATATTTTTTTTGCATCAGACGATAGATAAACCGAGGTCTCTTGTGTGTGTAGCCATGCACTCAGCGCACGTGAAAAAAGGACCCAAGGCAACTAAAAAAGGGTTTGTCCCAGGCAAAATTCTGTCAAAGAAATCCACTTTGATATGAAAACGAATCCACTTGCTGGCAGAAGAAAAAAAGGGGGAGGGGGGTGAGGGGGGTGAGGGGGGCAGAGGGGGGGGGTGAGGGGGGCGGGGGAAGGGGGATTGGGGGGGGGGGGGGAGTGGGGGATGAGTGGTGTAGCGACGCGCTCTCAGTGCAGGGGAGAGCAACGCGAATTTCACACAGAGAAATCTGTTGTGACACAATGTGATAAAAACACAATGCCTCTTCTTCTTCTTCTTCGTTCGTTCGTGGGCTGCAACTCTCACGTTCACTCGTATGTACACGAGTGGGCTTTTACGTGTATGACCGTTATTAATCCTGCCATATATGCAGCCATACTCCTTTTTTCTGGGGTAAACATGATAACAATCAGCAGCAACAACAACACGGCCATCACAACAACAACACGGCCATCACAACAACAACAACAACACGGCCATCACAACAACAACACGGCCATCACAGCAACAACAACAACACGGCCATCACAACAACAACACGGCCATCACAACAACAACAACAACACGGCCATCACAACAACAACAACAACACGGCCATCACAACAACAACAACACGGCCATCACAGCAACAACAACAACACGGCCATCACAACAACAACAACAACACGGTCATCACAACAACAACAACAACACGGCCATCACAACAACAACAACACGGCCATCACAACAACAACAACAACACGACCATCACAACAACAACAACACGGCCATCACGACAACAACAACACGACCATCACAACAACAACAACAACAACACGGCCATCACAACAACAACAACACGGCCATCACAACAACAACAACAGGGTCATCACGAGAACAACAACTATAACACGGCCATCACGACAACAACAACACGGCCATCATTACAACAACTACAGCAACACGGCCATCACAACACGGCCAACAAAACAACAACAACACGGCCATCACGACAACAAAACAACAACACGGCCATCACGCCAACAAAAACAACACGGCCATCACGCCAACAAAAACAACAACACGGCCATCATGCCAACAAAAACAACACGGCCATCACGACAACAAAACAACAACAGCAACACGGCCATCACGACAACAAAACAACAACACAACAACACGGCCATCACGACAACAAAAACAACACGGCCATCACGCCAACAAAAACAACACGGCCATCACGACAACAAAACAACAACACGGCCATCACAACAACAAAACAACAACACGGCCATCACAACACGGCCAACAAAACAACAACAACACGGCCATCACGACAACAAAAACAACACGGCCATCACGACAACAAAAACAACAACAACAACAACACAACAACACGGCCATCACGACAACAACAACAACAACAACAACAACAACAACTACTGCAACTGACGTGGTCCACAGACAACCCGTAGGAAGAGGCCACCACGTTGAGGGAGTAACTGAGGGCGTCGGCCTCCACAGGGGACGGGGTTTGAACCCCAATCTCCCTCTCAAGCTGCTCCCTGGTCACCTGTTTGAAGGTGGCGGGGTCCAGTCTCCGTTTGGGAGGGTTCACCTCCAGCAGGAACTTGATCTGGGCCAGGACGAAGGGCCGGGTGGGGCGGAGGTACTTGAGGATGTAATACACCTCCTCTATTGCGATCCACGTGTGCTCGGGCACAACAGGAAGTGCGGGGGCAGAGGTGTTGGTCGGAAGAGGGATGTTGTGGAACGCTGCTTTCAGCGCCTTGAAGAAGGCGTCGGTTTGAGAAGGGTTGTGGGGAGTGGGGGTGTGGGCGTCAGGGGAGAAAACTGAGACCGTCTTTTGTTTGATGAAAGTCTGGACCAGGTCCTGTATGGACGGGGTGCTGGTCTGCTGAGGCGTGGTTGTTGTGACTGGTGGCGGCGTTGTTGATGTTGTTGTTGTTGTTGTTGTCGTTGTTGGTGGATCGGTTGCCGCTGGTGTGTTTGCACCTGCCTGTTTCTTCTTCGCGAGAACTTCGCTGATGTAGTTCTCCATCAGTGACACGAAGACCGGGTCCCTCATAGCTTCTGACAGGCTGAAACCAGTGGCAGGCACTGCAGCTGGAGTTGCTGTTGTTGTTGTTGTTGTTGCCATACCTGCCGGAGTTGCAGCAGTGGTGGTGCTGGTGGGTGGTGTGGTGGCGGCGGCACTGTTGGCGTTCCCGTTGCTGGCAGAAGCTGGTGCTGCGAACAGAGCCTGTCTCTCCGCCATCAGTTGTTGGAGGTGGTCCTCCATCAGCCGAACGAACACCGGATCCTCCATGGCTGCCTGCAGACTGAAGCGGATTGGTGAGCCTGAGGAGGTGCTCCTGGCAGGGGAAGCCACCTTCAGCAGCTGCCCTGTCTGGGACATGAGTGTGTGGATGTGGCTCTCCATCAACTTGGCAAAGAGAGGGTCCTTCATACTGGTCGCCAGGTCAAGTCTTGCAGGACGGGCAGTTGTTGTTGCGGCGGTTGTTGTAGGCGTCTTCTCGTTGCCACCACCACCACCACCACCACCACCAGTAGCTGCAGCAGCAGCATCACTGGCAAGAACCAAGTCAACCGAAGCAGCCGGGGAAGCAGCGGATGAGGTGGATGATACACCGGAACCTGACTGGGGCACGGCGGAGTTGTGTGGAACAGGCGTGGGTTGATGGAGACCTGGCTCAGACCCAGACGGGCCAGAGTCTGTTGGTGAAGTGGAATGCGCATTGCCCTGACCAGGAGCAGACACCGGCCCTGCGCCACTCGCAACGTCAGACTGAGCAGGGCTGGCATGGCTGCCAGAGGTCTGAGAACCGGAACCCCCTGCAGACAACGGGGGGTTCGAATCCACAGCGGCCTGGGAGGACCCAGAGGTGGGAGGGGACTGCTGCTGTGACGTTGTTACACCCTGGTCACTACCAGCAGCAGGACTCAACTGACTCAACAGCTGAGGGTGACGCCTGAGCAGATCTGCGATAGCGTTGAGAGCATCTGCCGCTGAACTGGGAAAAGCCTGTTCAGTGTTTGCAGCACTCTGTTTCTGAGGAGCTGTTGCTGAAGCCTCCACGCCCGCAGAAACAACGGGTGGAGGTGGGGTGGCCTCTGGAGGAGTGACCAGCCTGGGGACTGGCTCCTTCACGTAGGGATCAGCACTGGGAACAGGCATCATTCCAGCACTGGCCCCACTGCCGCTGCTGCTGGAGAGGGACGGTTCAACAAATCCAGCCAGGAAACCCTTGGCCAGGTCTGACAGCTGTGTGTCACTGACGGCTGGCATCGGTGTGGGGTTGGGATCGCTCTTCACGGCTACATTCTGTGCGGGCATTTCATGTCCTACATTCTGTGGAGTCAGAACCTGACCTATATTCTGTGGGGGCACCTGTCCTACATTCTGTGGAGGAGGCAGCTCCTGTCCTACATTCTGTGGAGGCAGAACCTGACCTATATTCTGTAGAGGAGGCAGCTCCTGACCTACATTCTGTGAAGGGGGCAGCTCCTGACCTACATTCTGTGGAGGAGGCAGCTCCTGACCTACATTCTGTGGAGGAGGCAGCTCCTGACCTACATTCTGTGGAGGAGGCAGTTCCTGTGCCACATTCTGTGGAGGAGGTAGCTCCTGTGCTACATTTTGTGGAGGCATTTCCTGTGCTACATTCTGTGGAGGCAGATCCTGTCCTGAAGAACTGGCCGGCAGGAGTTGGCGGAGAAGGTTAATATCTGCCTGGCTGCCCACACTGCCTCGGAGTTCTGTCAGGATTTTGTCCACTGCTGCCTGGATCAGCTTGGCGTTGAGTGTGGATGCGGGAGGGGCCGCTGTTGTTGTGAGCTGTGTGGTTACCTGAACGGCTGGGGTTGGGGTTATGGTTGTAGTTGTGGTTGTGGGTGGCTCAGTTGTGCTAACCGGGACGTGAACCAGGCTTGCTGTCTGTTGACCAGGTGAAGAAAAAGGTGTTGAGCTCTTGTTTGTCACGTCAATGTTCAGCTCTACTGCCTTCTTCGTGGGAGGAGGAGAAGGGGTAGGCACCTGGGCTTCCTGGGATGGTGGGTCCGTTTTTTGGGTCAGGAGCACCAGTGCGTCCAGCTGACGCGTCAGTCTCTCCATGATGGACAGAAGTCCAGCCTCTGATTTGGAATTCCCCGGTGCCTGTGGCGGCTCCTCAACCTTTGCTGGAGCAGATACCGTCGTAACCGTAACTGGGGCGGGAGTAGCGGAAGGAGGGATTTCGTCCTGTACTGTGCTGGGCACGTGAGACGTGTTCTGGACCTGAAAACACAATGGTGCAGAGCACTACGTCACCTGTTTCACCAGCTTGTGGTTTTTGCGTGGGGATGTTTAACAGAATCTTCTGTCGTTAGAGTGACAGTGCGCGTTCATCTTTTGAGGGAGGTGGAAGCGCTATGTGCACCCAATCGTAGTTGACAACTGGCTGTCTTACTGTTTCATCTGGTCCGTTCTAGTTCTGTCCATCAAATGTGACAGCTGGCTTCTCACTGGACTGACCACGCCGCTGTGAATATCGTGAATATTGCGTTCACGGGATAAACTCTGTGCGTCTGGTTGTGGTATCGGAACACACGAGACAGATATCTGCTACCCAGAAGATTAATACTGGCAAGCTTTACAGTGCCCGTGTGATTGACACTGAAGCGAACGTGGCCCCCACAGATCCGCTATATTGTTACACTGTCTTTAACAGTCCTCCTCATTGTAGAATAATGGTGGGTGATTTCAAACAAGGAACATGAAAAAGCAACATCACGGACGAAATTCCAGAAAATTGATAGAAATAAAAACATTGAACCTGCCATGAGCAAGCAGCTATTTACATTTCACACAGGATCTTATTCTTTACTGAATGCTGGAAGATGAAAACACTACATAAGGGTGAACTTAACGTCAAGTTGTGAAGTCGCATGCGCGCGCGCGCACACACACACACACACACATACACACACACAACACGCACGCACGTACGCAAGCACGCACAGGTTTTCCAAACTTGATTGTATTTGACCGTGTTACGTCTGTTTGAGATTTATTCATACTAAGTGCATGAAACTGTTTATATAACCAAAAAGTTTTTGTCAGCAAAGTGAGAGCTGTATGATCAATGTTGTTGTTTTTTTCCACAGTAGTGGGGAGTCATTAAAAGTTTTGTCTTTTGCAAAGGACTATGACTCAAACTAGGAGGAAAGATTGCACTGGCTCTTTGTGCTGCAGCCTTGGGGGCTAGGTGGCCTTTGGCAACTATTCAAACACCGACTGTCCTAAAACCCTCTTGGCTGAGAGAGTGGGGATGTAACATGGGCAAGACACTCTCCACTATAATCACATTCTAGCCCAGATAGTCGGGACAGCATATGCCTCCTCTGCTGTCCTGGTGGTCATAGTCGGACACGACTGACTATCACACAAAATCTGATTTTGTAACCAGCCGCCATTGTGAAGCACTGAGCGCTGTGAACTGACAACGCACTTGATGGTCGCGGGTTCCGACAGAATGGGAGGCATGGGTGTCTCAGGTCGGGGCCGGCTCGTCCCAAAGTTGTGTGGTGTGGACTCTAACGGGAAGACTGGGACCACACCGTCGAGTGTTATCCAGTCTATCTTTGGGGTTAACTCTCTCCATACGAACGGCGAAAGAGACGACGTTAACAGCGTTTCACCCCAATTACCATCATCAAAATATTGCAAGCGGAAGGCTCTTATACTGAAGAGGTGAATGTTGACAAAGAATACCACAATTCTGACGACGGAAGCTAAAGGTTGGGTCATTCAGACACCCACAGGACATCCGAGGGGTATGTGTAGAGGAGAAGAGAGGACTGGCCGTACTGAGTGAGTTAAATGAAGCTCAAACTTCGTGACCAACACGGCAGGTTTTCAGTTTCAGTTTCAATTTTAGTTTCTCAAGGAGACCTCACTGCGTTCGGACGAATCCATTTACGTTACACCGGACCTGCTAGGCAGATGCCTGAACAGCAGCATAACCTTGGGTCAGGCCTTGAGTGTATGCATATATGTTTATATACTTATAAGAGTGAATTTCTTCAACAGAATTTTGCCAGAGGACCACAATGTTGACGTCTTGTTGTTTTTTGTTAGTGTGTGTGTGTGTTGTTGTTTTTGTTCTTTTTTTGGTTTTTGTTGTTGTTGTTGTTGTGTTGTTGTGTTTGTTTGTGTTTGTTTTTTAGTGCGCCAAGTGTGTGCTGCACACGGGACCTCGGTTTATCGTCTCATCCGAATGACTGGACGCTAAGTTGGATTTTCTGGTCAAACTTGGGAGAGATGGAATCTAACACTCACGGACACGGAATTGGCAGATAAGCATCTTAACCATTCTGCCATCTTTCTCTCTGATGCTGGTATAAATTCTGCATGGAGACGTAAAGAACAGCCTTGCCACGTTGCCCTAAACCTGAATGGGTCTCCCAAGTGACATTGTCATCAACCTTATCCATCATCAGCCCAACACTCGGCTTATATCACAGATTGACATAAGTTTACATTTGGGCCAACAGCAAAGTGAGAGCTGTATTATCAATGGTTTCTCCAGTCAATGGGAAACCATTTACAGCTTAGTCTTTTGTGAAGGACTATGACTCTCAAACTAGGAGGCAAAATTGCACTGGCTCTTAGTGCTGCAGCCTTGTGGGCTAGTTGGCCTTTGGGAACCATTCTAACGCCGACTGTCCTAAAACCCTCATGGCCGAGAGAGTGGGGATGTAACATGGGTAAGACACTCTCCACTATAATCAAATTCTAGCCCAAATAGTCGGAACAGCAGTTGCCTCCTCTGTTGTTCTGACTATCATATACATCAGAAGGAAAACAAACTGTGGGTTTTCACGCCCTCATGCTCTCATGAAGACCAGTTTCTGGTCTCTGTTCAATCCCATGCCATTGGGTGAGTGTGTGTGTCATTATAAAAATGTTGGGTGTTGCCAGAGACATGGAAGGCTGTGGTTGTGATGCTGAAGGCGGGTTGGTGGTGGTGGTGGTGTACATTCTAGGGGGCAGGGGGGGTGGGGGGGGGGGTTTGGTGCTCACGCACAGAGCAGTTTCCAGACTGTCGTGAGTAGTTGGTGTCAAGAAATGCTGAATCAGTTTCAGTTTCAGTTTCAAGGAGGTGTCGAAGCTTGTTGAGAAGTGATCCATGCATGCTACTCCCCACATCTGCTATTCAGAAAGAACAGAAGAAAAAGAAGCAGATGCCTAATCTTCTGCATGAGTCCAAACGTGCTTGTTAGTCCTAGCTGAATCAGTTCATGTCTCACTGTGAACACCACTCAAGAGGTACAGCAGCAACATCGGTGGAGTGCTTCAAGTCCCGAATCTGACTGACCAGTGTCCCCACCCCCCACCCCCCCGGCCCTCCTCCTTTACCACCACCACCCCACCCCGCAAGTCCCCAACTGCCAGTCCTACAAAACAACAACCCATTTAGTGGAACCCCCCCAGTTCTATACACATCAGAACCATCGAAATGATGATGGTGGATGTTTAAGTAGCGTTCCGGACGACGGAACGCTTGAGCGGTTTCGACATTCAAAATTTTTCACACGTTTTCCTCATGGGGTAACATAACAATCACAGATACACTCTGCGTTGCGAACGTGTAAAGGGTCGAATGGAAAGTTTCTTCATGAGATTTCGTAACACACCCTCCACAGCGAGCCAGCGAGTTCACGACCCCACATAGCAAGCTAATCTGCATACGTATCGAACATGGCGATGTAAATGGAACTTTTTCGAGCAAACTTGATCACGACAGCGGCTTTTACCGCTGCCGAAGTGATTGAAATGCTTCAGACTGAAGGTTTCGACATCGACGAGGATGATGAAGACACTGAATAAAGTATCTGTAGTGAAGAAAGCTACCAGCACGAAGTTACTGACAGTGACTCAGCTTCTGAGAGCAGTGAAGAGGGAGGGGGGGTGGGGGGGGGGCGTTCACACGACGTGAGGAGAGGGGTCAGTGGGTCAAGTACAGTGAGTTTCATTCAGTTACTTTATGTTTTGTATTTTTTGTGATTTTTTTTCCCTGAGCCTAACAAATGCCCGCCTTGGTACCCTCGCCCCAGCTGGACTCAACACCAAAGAGTGACGGCAGTGGTCTTCCTGGCATGGATGGCACACGCCACTCATAAACCTGATGATGACGTCTCGTCTAGTGACGTCATTTTGATTTCGTGTCATGAAGAACCTGTGGCTAGACACGTTGCCTCTTTTATCTCATGTAAATCGAATTTTACCAAGATTCTTTTAGTCTACGTCTTACTTGGGAGCAGATAGCTTGGGATTGTTGTGTCTTTGTCGCTTCAAGCAGGTTACTTCCTCCGCTTGTTTCTTGTTTAGCAAGTCAGTTACGAGCCCTGCCTTTTGTGAAAGTATTTCACGTTCCTGAACGTCTCCACGCCATTACAAAATCTTGAGACCCAACTCAGCCTCAGCCGGCAGTTTCACGTGTTTTGTTGACACATGCTGACAAGTCTGCTAGCTAAGCTTGCTCTCCATCACAACATTCTGTTTGTAAAACGCTAAAGAGCTGGCCCAGAACTAACAATGAAGGAGTAGAACACATGCAGGTGTCACCGTCACAGAAGAAAAAAATCATTTCCAGCAACACTTGGTTCAACTTATGTTTATTTGGAAACCGAACTTATAAACAGAAAGCCACGTTTCGTTATTGCCAATGCAGAAGAAACCACTGAACGAGCCACGGCTTGCTTCATCAAAAACTCCAGCTATTATCATCCACAGCTAGTTTAAAACACCATAACTACACGTTCACACCTCCAATTATCATCATCCACAGTTACTTTAAAACTCCACTACTATAAGTTTACAACTCCGGTTATTATCATCCACAGCTAGTTTAAAACTGCACAACTATACGTTCACAACCCATTACTATCATCCACAGCTAGTTTAAAACTCCACAACTATACGTTTACAACTCCAGTTATCATCATCCACAGCTGGTTTAAAACTCCACAACTATACGTTTAAAACTCCAGTTATCATCATCCACAGCTGGTTTAAAACTCCACAACTATACGTTTAAAACTCCAGTTATCATCATCCACAGCTGGTTTAAAACACTACAACTCTACGTTTAAAACTCTAGTTATCATCATCCACAGCTGGTTTAAAACTCTACAACTCTACGTTTTAAAACTCTAGTTCATATATGTGTCTCCAGATGCTCAGCTTCTGTGTATATATTGTTCTCTCTGTCCCCCTCTTTTCTTCGGGCTTCATATTGTGGTGGCAGGCAGACGACTTTCGGACTGGCGGTCTGACGAGGCTTCAGCCAGTTCTGCAGCATGTTCTGACAGTTCCACCTCTGGAGACTCCTGGGGTGCAACCTGAGCTGATGGTGGTGGTGGTGGTGGTGGTGGAGGTGATGCAGTTTTTTTCAGAGCCACCTGCGTGAGGAACAAATCGAAAAGAGACCCCTTCCATACACATGTTCTGTGATGCTTGTTACTTGTCTCTTTTTTTTTCTCTCTCTCTTTTTTATATTATTTTTGTTTTGTTTTGTTGGTTGGTTTGTTTTTTGTTTTGTTTTGGGTGTTAAGATACCGCGTTTGTGGACACGTATATTTCAGAGTTTTTTTGTTTTTGTTTTTGTTTTTTTACATTCAAGAGGTCATGTCTAAAGAACTGTACAGGAAGGCCAAATATGTGGAAACGTGCATCTTAAGTTGAATAGTTTACATATTCAAGAGGGCATGTCTAAATGAGGAGACTATATGAATTTGCGCATCTTAAAACGTTTTCCCATTCAAGACGTCATGTCTAAAGAACTATGACTATAGGGAGCTATAGGGAGGCCACATCTGTGGAAACGTACATCTGAAAGAGTTTTCACACTCAAGAGGTCATGTCTGAAGAGCTATGAATGACCACCTCTGTGGAAATCTACATCTTAAAGAGTTTTCACATTCAAGAGGCAAGCATATATTTGAAAGAATTTCACATTCAAGAGGTGGCATCTAAACAACTATGAATGAGAAGAGCCTTCAGCAGCTGAGCCTCATGTAGTAGTTCTCTGTCAGTGCTTGTGTTGGTTCAACGCACGTAGGATATCACCTACCAGTGACGAAGCGCGCGGTCACACAGCCAGAATGAGTGAGTTATTGTGCCCCTGGAGTGGTGGAGACCACAACTTGTGGTGACCTTCCTTCAATCTGCCGACATCATTTTATGACTAATTCACCCCAGTCATGAAAGAGGGCGACCATAAATTTAGGGTACTATCAGAACAGGGCAATACATCTTACATAACCTGTGGCATTTTGTTGGTGGCGATGTTGGTGACGGTGGTGGTTGCCAAGACCCATTTAGGTATGGGAGTTATTGGAGATGCTGTGCACACACATGTTAAGACTTGAATTTTCATAACCACTTCTGTTTTTAAGCAGAGATACCGATCCTAAATCTTCTGGGTTTTGAGGATTGTATCATGAAACTTATGGGTTTGGGGGAAAAACAAAACCTGATTCTGACTCTCTCGCACTAGAAACGATTCATTATTCCACGCTTCCAGCATGAATTCGAATGTATAATAGGTTTTCTGCTTTGTGAGCACGACGTGTATGGGACTGTCTTCAGCCGGGAGGGTAGCTTTTCTGTTACTTTTGGACTCTCCTGTGACTGCCTTCATTTAAAATGTCACATTGTGTGTGAATGTCGTTTGTTATCTCCTCACTGTTTTGTTGTGCGCGTTTTTGATCTTCAGTGTTGTGATTAATTCATTGATCATTCGTTGATTCATTCATTCATCTTCTTCTGCTTAGTATTAGTAGGAGTGGTAGTAGTAATAGTAGTAGTAGATTCATTATTAGTATTGTTGTTATATTAATAGTTATATAGCGCCTGTGTTAGGTCAGAGACCAAGCTCCAAGCGCTTTATACGATAGGGAGTCACTTCATGCTGGCTGTCTACCTAGATAGAACCGACCAAGAGCTTCCTTTGAGCATTTCCTGTTTCATTCGTTCGGGAGTTACACACACACACACAGAGAAACATACATAAAGGGTAGGACTTTATCATATAATATTGTCAGGAATGATTCTCTTGATGCCACAGTGGTGGTTATTTTACCCTTTCGTACGCTGGGTGCTGAGTGCATGCTACACACGCACGGGACCTCGGTTTGTGTGACTGCTGGCTGTACTGACTTGCTGTGTGTGTTGATCAAAATGATCAGTCCACCATGAGGCCTGACCAGTTAGCTCGGATTATATCAGATCAATTGACGTAACCTTACAGTTGGGCCATCTGCAAAGTGAAAGCTGTATGGTTTCTGCAATGGGATTTTATTTCGTCTTTTGTGAAGCACTATGCCTCTCAAACTAGGAGGCAAGTTCACACTGGGTCTTAGCCCTGCAGCCGTGGGGGTTAGTTGTCCTTTTGAGGACCAGTCCCGACGCCAAATGTCCAAAAGCCCTCTTGGCCGAGAGAGTGGGTATGTAAACTGGGCTAGACACTCTCCACTATAGTATAACTAAATTCTAGCCCAGATAGTCGGAAACAGCAGTTGCCTTCTCCGCTGTACTGACGGTCACAGTCGGACACGATTATGGTACATACAAACAAACATACATACGTACATACATACCATCAGAGCATGTGTGGTACCTACCTCTGCGTGTGCAGCAGCCTGGGCAGCATGATCAACAGCAGCAGGAGCAGGAGCAGGGGCAGAGGCTGGCTTCACCACGTCCTTCACAGTGTTGACGGGAGCGGCTACGATGACGTCACCGACCGACGTTTTCGTCGCCATGGCATCTGACGTCACGACGGGGGCTTGCGGGCCTGCGTTCGTCATGCCACTGCTGGCAGCAGGGGGGTTAGTGTGCACATCGGCGGCTTCGTTCGCAGTGTCCATGACGACAGCAGAAGTAGTGCCAGTGATAGTGTTAGTAGGGAGGTTTGGAACAACAACGGGCGCTGCAGCAGACTGAACGGGAACAGCAGGCGGGTCCATAACGACGGAATTCCCCGCCGCCAAGGCCACTACCGGCGTGGGAACAACTTCGGAAGCAGCATCACCTATCCCACCGGCAGTCTGCAAAGGTACCGGTGATTCCACAACGAGGACAGGCTGGAGGTTCATGGTTGGTGAGGAGGAGGAAGATCCCGAGTTCCCTGAGGATTCAGTGGGCAGAGAAGCAGCAGCAGCACTCTGCTCCACTTTTACTTCGGTGGAGACCTCAGAAAGGACCGGCGGCGAGGCGACAGCAGGTTCCACTGCAGGCACATACGCTGCAGGAATTGACTGTTCCATGGTGGTGGACAGTTCCTTCTCCACGAGGACACCAGAAGGTGCTGCGACCACTGTGGTCTCCATGACGGCTGGGGGAACTGCTACAGGGATGGAGGATGATCCAACTGTGTTCTGGACTGTTTGGGCTATGACTTCAGAGGGACCTGTCATAACCTCAGAAGGTGAATTGACTTCAGAAGGGCCTGGATTAACTTCAGAAAGACCTGTCATAACTACTGAAGGTGAATTGACTTCAGAAGGACCTGTCATAACTACAGAAGGTGAATTGACTTCAGAAGGACCTGTCATAACTACAGAAGGTGAATTGACTTCAGAAGGGCCTGGATTAACTTCAGAAGGACCTGTCATAACTACAGATGGTGAACTGACTTCAGAAGGAACTAGCTTAACTTCAGTAGGACCTGCCATAACTACTGAAGGTAACTGGACTTCAGTAGGACCTGCCATAACTACTGAAGGTAACTTGACTTCAGAAGGAACTAGCTTAACTTCAGTAGGACCTGCCATAACTACCGAAGGTGAATTGACTTCAGAAGGGCCTGGATTAACTTCAGAAGGACCTGTCATAACCTCAGAAGGTGAATTGACTTCAGAAGGAACTAGCTTAACTTCAGTAGGACCTGTCATAACTATTGAAGGTGAATTGACTTCAGAAGGGCCTGGATTAACTTCAGAAGGATCTGTCATAACTACAGAAGGTGAATTGACTTCAGAAGGACCTATCATAACTGCTGAATGTGAACTGACTTCAGAAGGGCCTATCATAACTGCTGAATGTGAATTGACTTCAGAAGGGCCTGGGTTAACTTCAGAAGGATCTGTCATAACTATTGAAGGTGAATTGACTTCAGAAGGGCCTGGATTAACTTCAGAAGGACCTGTCATAACTACAGAAGGTGAATTGACTTCAGAAGGAACTAGCTTAACTTCAGTAGGACCTGCCATAACTACTGAAGGTGAGTTGACTTCAGTAGGACCTATCATAACTGCTGAATGTGAATTGACTTCAGAAGGGCCTGGGTTAACTTCAGAAGGGCCTGTCATAACTACAGAAGGTGAACTGACTTCAGAAGGAATCAGCTTAACTTCAGTAGGGCCTGCCATGACTGCTGAAGGTGAACTGACTTCAGAAGGAACTAGCTTAACTTCCAGGGGACCTGTTATAACTGCAGAAGGTGAGTTGACTTCAGAAGGGCCTGGATTAACTTCAGAGGGATCTGAATTCCCCACAGGATCCACGACGACTGTCTGGACCACGGGAACCACGGAAGGCCCAGTCGGCGACTGGGTTTGCTCCAGTTTGACCGAAACGTTGTCGATTTTCTTGACTTCCGAAGGGCCGGGGACAGGGACAGTGGGTTGAGATGGGACCACGTAAACTGGAGAAGGAGGAGCAGGAGGAGGAGCAGCATCGCCCGCTTGGACACTGACCTGTTTCTCCAAGGAGACCTCGACAGGGGCTGGTTTCTGAACAGTTGCGGCAGGGCCTATGTGGACGTCAATGGGCTGGGGTGGGGGGACATAGGCCGGAGCCTGGGGAGGGTGGACATAGGCCGGGGCCAGGGGAGGGGGTACGTAGACTGCGGCCTGGGGATCTACTTGGGCCGTGGGAACGGCAGTGAGCTCCACAGACACCTCCTCCGTCTTGCTGGTGGTGCTCATCGCTGGGATGGCTGGCACTGCCGGCACCACCACAGCCTGCAACAGACAGTTCTTGGAGTCAGCCAGTCAGCCAGTGGGACCCTGTGACCAGGTCCGACACTTTAAAGGATTCTTTATTTTTGTGGCATTTTTGTCCGCCTTCAGTGACCGTTCGTGCGTGGGTGAATGCATAGTTGTGTGTGTGTGTGTGTGTGTGTGTGTGTGTGTGTGTGTGTGTGTGTGTGTGTGAATCTAAAATGTGGCATTAAAAGGCAATCGAAAAACATCTCTCTCTCTCTCTCTCTCTCTCTCTCAAGATAAAGTAATGTTTTGACAATATGATTTCAAACTTCGATTCCGGTTGACAGGACCGTTGATGCGTATGTATTACATTAATTTGATATGGCTGTGATGTGCCTGCATCCCCCTTTAATGACTGACAGGGTATTGCCTAACAATGAACAAACGATTCGCATCCCCCCTTACGCCCCCACCCCTAGCCCCCCACCCCACCCCCACTCCTCACAATTACAGAATTCGAACTTTTATGAACATCGGCCTTGGGCCACTGTACAGGCGAATCCGTATCAATGGGGTGGGGGTTAGGGGAGGGGGAGGGGCGTGTGTGGGGGGGGGGGGGGCAGAGAGACAGAGAGAGAAAATGACACAGAGAGAGTAGCGGACAGAGAGACAGAGAGAGAGAATGACAGAGAGAGAGAGAGAGTAGCGGACAGAGAGACAGAGAGAGAGAATGACAGAGAGAGAGAGAGAGAGAGAGAGTAGCGGACAGAGACACACAGAGAGAATGGCAGAGAGAGAGAGAGTAGCGGACAGAGAGAGAGAGAGTAGCAGACAGAGAGAGAGAATGACAGTAGTGGACAGAGACACAGAGAGAGAATGACAGAGAGAGAGAGAGTAGCGGACAGAGAGACACAGAGAGAGAATGACAGAGAGAGAGAGAGAGTAGCGGACAGGGAGAGAGAGAGAGAGAGAGTGGCGGACTGACAGAGACAGACAGACAGACAGAGAGAGAGACTGACACGGAGATAAAAAGAGAGAGAGGGAGGGACAGTTGATAAGTCAAGAGCGTGACAGCCGTTGACAGACATGGCGGCCAGCCCCTTAGCCGTCAAGAGTGATGACCCCTAGACAGATGTTTGACATGACGGATCGTGACGTGACGCGTCGCCGTTCTGTCTTCCTGACGTCACACAATCATCACGTACCACGCTCTCTCCTCCACACCGCCGCCATATACATCAGGGCCGGATGACAACCACCACCCCATCAATATGGGTATGTGCCATAGATCTCTCTCTCTCTTCTTTTCTTTTTTCCTATTTCTAGTATTAGTGCACACGTTAAGATATATACAAATGTGTATGCGTGCGTGCGTGCGTGCGTGTGTGCGCGTGTGTGTGTGTGTGTTTTTTGTTTGTTTGTTTTTGGGTTGGGTTTTTTGTTGTTGTTGTTGTTACTTTTTTTTTGTTTGTTTGTGGGTTTTTTTAAAATAATTTTTTGTTCTTCCCTGTTATGTATCTCTACTAACACCATGCTCTAATGCTTTCATTTTATTTAGTTGTGTAGTGTATACCCTATTCAGGGCGGGGACTGGATGTAATAAAAGCACATCAGTGCTTATCTATTATCATCGAAATAAAGAATTTTGTCTTGTCTTGTCTCTCTCTTTCTGTTTGTCTGTCTGTCCGTTTCTCTGCCTCTCTATCTCTGTCTTTTTTTTCTTTTCTTTTCTTTTTTTCTTTTTCTTTTTTTTTTTTTTTAACAAACTCTATTCACAGAAACATCAAAGCAGCTGTAGAACAGATAAGTCAAAGCACAACAATCAAAGTCTGTCTGTCTATCTGTATTTCATGTGAATGTGTGTATGTGTGAATGCGTGTCTGCATGTTTTACATTTATTTGCTTATTTATCATCATTATTGTCTTTTTATTTTATTTATTTATTTATTTATTTATTATTATCATTATTATTATTATTTTCTTCTTTTTTTTTCAAGGCCTGACACACACATACACACACACACACATACACACACACACTTACAACAACACATTCTCTCTATAGTTGATATCTGACATATATAGAGAGAAGGAGAGAGAGAGAGAACACTGAACACTAAAGTGTTCAGTGTTCTCTCTCTCTCTCCTTCTCTCTATATATGTCAGATATCAACTATGTGAAAAAACGTAACAAACAAAACACCAACCACCCCCCAAAAAAAACAAAAAACAAAACAACAACAACAACAAAACAAAACAAAAAACAAAAAAACAAAGAAAAAAAAACGTTCAGTAAGCGTACCACCACAACCACCACCACTACTACTACTACTACTTTCACCTGATTCTTGTCCACAAACTCTGACGGCTGATTCTTCAGCTCACTGCCAGCGATCATATTCTCGGAGACCCTGACTTCCTTGCCGGAGGGCAAGTCCGTTTTGATCACCTGCAGAGAAAAGAAAGACTATGTCACAGGAAGCAATGCAACTTTCACTTTTTTTTTCCATCTCTTCTTCTTCTTCTTCAGCCCATCCTCCTCCTCCTCCTCCTTCTCTTCTCTCCGTTCTTCTTCTTTATTAATATATTATATATTTTTTCCCCTTTTTTTTAAGAATATAGATTTATCTATGTAGATACATTTGTTTGTCCATCACCCATTTGTCTATTTGTTTATTAATCTTTTACACTCGCGATCATTGGACAGGTAATTTTTTTTGTTGTCTGGTTGTTTTTTTTTCCCCTAGCTTCTAGAAAAAAAAAATATATATATATTGTTCATGATTTTGGGGAGACTGGAATTTAGTTTGTTCGCTGAAAGGTGAATCATACGGATGTTGTGAGATGTTCAATACTGAAGCGAAATATAACCCTTGTACAAAAGAAGAAGAAGAGAAAGGACAACAGAAAGGAGAAATAAATGATGATGTAAGGAACAAAAAAGAAACAAACAAAACGAAAAAAAAAAGAAAGAAAAAAGGGGGGAAAATGCCTTCCAAGGATGTTGATACAATCCTGCTCATTTGTAGAACTTTTACACATTCTCTGAGTTCTCTTTAAAAGAAAACAAAAAAACCAAAGAACAAAAAAACGAAAAAGAGAGATAATACAGATGGACTTCGAACAAATGAAGTGCAATGGGTGGAAGGGGTGTGTGGATATCCTGTAAAATGTCGTGCACTGACATGCTGTTTGAGAAATATTTTTTTCCTTTCCAAAATATCAGTTTTCAGTTTTAGTGAGGTGTCAAAGTATCGCTAACATTCCATTGTTTTTACATGTTTATGGGTTCATTTTCTGCTTTCTTCTTATAATCGAAAGCAAAATTATGCTGCCGGGCTCATACTGTTGTTATTGTTATTTATGTAAATATTTAAGCATGCTTAGTGTGCACCACTTTCCGCGAGTCATCTAAACATAGAAAGAAAAGAAAAGCTGGCAAGAGAAAAGCTAGTGTTAACTCACTCAGTACGGCCAGTCCTTCTCTTCTCCTCTACACAGACCCCTCGGATGTCCAGTGGGTGTCTCAATGACCCAACCTTTAGCTTCCGTCGTCAGAATTCTGGTATTCTTTGTCAACATTCACCTCTTCAGTGTAAGAGCCTTCCGCTTGTAATATTTTGATGGTGGTAATTGGGTGAAACGCTGTTAACGACGTCTCTTTCGCCGTCCGTATGGAGAGAGTTTTAAGGGAGGCAATAAACAGGGGTCCCGTCCGTCTGCTACTTGCACTTAACGCACGGCAACAAAGCGGGTTGCCCTGTGCAACCATTTGCACAAGAACCTAGTTTCATAGTAAAAACAGATATCATAGTTGCAGACAGAAAAAAAAGACTGGATTGGACTGGGGTGGGGTGGACTGGGAGTTGCAGCCCACGAACGAAATAGAAAAAGAAGAATTAGAAGTAGAGAGTCGTTCAGGACTGATGGATTTTCCGTCAATCGGATCGCTGAGTAGGTGGTAGTTTCATCAACTTCCTCTACACCTCTGATGATGTTGTTGTTAGTGGTGGTGTTGTTGTTGGTGGTGGTGATGTTGTTGTTGTTAGTGGTGGTGGTGGTGGTGGTGTTGGTGGTGTTGTTGTTGGTGGTGGTGATGTTGTTGTTGTTGGAATGGATTCGACCGGGTTGGACTGGAATGGACTGGATTGAACTGCACTGGTTTGGATTATACTGTATTCTCCTGGACTGGATTGGACTGGATTTAAGCGCATTGGATTGGATTGTACTGGGCTGTACTGGATTCAACTGGGTTTGATTGGACTGGATTGAACCGTATTGGACTGGACTGCCATGGGTTGGACTGGACTTGACTCACCTGAACAGAGTTGTCCATGGACTGCGGAGCAGCACCGGAGGAAGAATGGACGCTGGTAGATGGCTGTCCCCTGCTGATGCTGCTTCTGCTCCACCTCCTGCTTGTGCTGCTCAAAGAGCATCTGCAGTCGCTTCAGCTGCTCCCGCTGCTGACGGATTTCTTCCTGCTGGCGTTGGATCATAAGAGAGGTTTCAGACATCGGCTGGCTGAAAGGCTGCGTCATTGGCGCTTCCTGTATGCCGGAAGACTGCGTCATTGGCGCTTCCTGTATGCCGGAAGACTGCGTCATTGGCGCTTCCTGTGTGCCGGAAGACTGCGTCATTGGCGCTTCCTGTATGCCGGAAGACTGCGTCATTGGCGCTTCCTGTGTGCCGGAAGACTGCGTCATTGGCGCTTCCTGTATGCCGGAAGACTGCGTCATTGGCGCTTCCTGTATGCCGGAAGGCTGCGTCATTGGCGCTTCCTGTATGCCAGAAGACTGCGTCATTGCCGCTTCCTGTATGCCAGAAGGCTGCGTCATTGGCGCTTCCTGTATGCCAGAAGGCTGCGTCATTGGCGCTTCCTGTATGCCAGAAGGCTGTGTCATTGGCGCTGGCTGTGTGCTGGAAGGCTGCGTCATTGGCGCTGGCTGTCCAGTGGAAGACTGCATCATTGGCGCTTTCTGTGTGCTGGAAGACTGCGTCAGAAGTGTCGACTGTCTGAAGGAAGGCTGTGTCTGCTGTGCCTGCTGCCGTTGCTGACGAATGAGCTCTTCTCGTTGGCGCTGGGCCATCAGAGAGGCTTCTGACATGGGTGCCGCCGACAGTCTGCTAGAAGGTTGCGTCTGAGCGGAAGAGAACTTTGTGTGAGTTACAATCATGTGGGGGGGGGGGGGAGGATGGGGATGGGGAGTTGGGTGGGTAGGGAGCATGCGGTGGAGGAAGGTTTTGTGTGTGTGTGTGTGTGTGTGTTTACATGTGTGTGTGTGTGTGTTGAGAAGGGGATTGGTCTGTGCGTGGTTATCTGTGTGTGTGTGTGTGTGTGTGTGTGTGTGTGTGTGTGACAGAGAAAGTGCGGAGGTAGGGGCGGGGGTGTACGTATGTGTGCATGTATGTGAATGTGTGTGCTAGCACGCGTGCGCACGTGTGTGTATATCTGTGTGTCTGTATGTCTGCGTGTGTAGGCTATGTCTGCATGGCTGTCTGTGTCTGTGTCACACTTGTGCACACATTTTCTACTGTAATATTTCTGAATATACATGACCTTTTGTCTTCACACACACATCCACAAACACAGAAACAAACATGCACAAACACACACACACACACACACACACACACACACACACACACACACACACACACACACACACACGACAGAGAAAGAGGGATGGAGGAGGGACACAGACAGGCGGACCGTCATGGCAGAAACAGAGAGAGACAGAGACAGAGAGATTTACCTGTTGTGCTTGCCGCTGACGAAGAAGCTGTTGATAAGCACTGGGACTCAGAATGCTGGAGCTGAAACAACAGTGATTTCTGGTTAAACTGGCTGGTTAGAGCCCTTAAGGTGGCAGAATGGTTAAGACGCTTATCTGCCAATACCGTGTCCGTATGGGTCTGAGTTCGATTCCCGCCCTCGCCCTTTCTCCCAAGTTTGACTGGAAAATCAAACTGAGCGTGGAGTAGTTCGGATGAGACGATAAACCGAGGCCCCTGTGTGCATGCAGCACATGCTTGGCGCACTGATAAAGAACCCATAGCAACGGAAGCGTTGTCCTCTGGCACAAAATCCGCTCTGACAAGTGCACAAATGAATATATGCCTGCACTCATAACTTGATAATGACGTCTCGCCTAGTGACGTCATTTTCATTTCGCGTCATGATAAAGAAACATTTGCCTGAAGAAGAGCTTGTGGCTCGACACGTTGCCTCTTTTATCTCATGTGAGTCGACTGTTACTGAGATAATTTTGGCCTACCTATAAGTGCGCTGGGTATGGTGTAGCACATACAGATTTGTCCGAATGCAGTGACGCCTCCTTGAGAAACTGAAACTGGTTGGTTGGTTGGTTGATTGGTTGGTTCACTGTGTGACTAATCTGGTCTTTGACAAAGCAACTGCAGTGTTCACCGGGAAATGCACACAACAAACATCAAATGCAACGGAATCACATTGCCTGTACAACACAAAAACTGCAAGATCTTGGTCACAAGTGTTAGTTTTGTTTTCCTGGGGCCGTATTTGAGAGACCATTGTGCTTGCGTGTAAATGTGTACCTGCAGGTAATCTGCTTGACGCAAGGCAAACTGCCCGACGGTAAGCAATATCCGGTATTCAGGAACACAAGAGCCCACCCGCGGGTCTGCAAACCGAAAGGCAATTTACCCTCACCACCTGCCAGGGGTGACTGCCCACGAAGCAGAGGTAGAAATGGCGAATCGTTTTGCTGCACTGTTTTGGTTGAGGGAAAAACAGGCGTGCTTTGCGTAATGCACGGTTTTTGTTTTTTGCTAACTCTTGACAACTATACTGGGATGAGAAGAGCATGTGCAAAAGGGAATCACCAGGATTTTAAAATATAGATGGGTTAGCTGCCTGAGTGCACCGCGTGTAGATCGAATACGAAAATAACTTAGCTTTCAACACAAACTGTACCCACGGGTCCCAACCATGGCAAAAGGTAACTTGCCTGAAGGCACTATAGTAGTATTAGTTGTTGCTGCTGTAGTAGTTGCTGTTGTTGTCTTCTTCTTTTTTTCATCATCATCATCGTCTTCATCGTCTTCATCATTATTCATTATCATCATCATATTAGTATTATTATTGTCATTATCATCATTGTCAATGTGTTTTTTGGGGGTGTTTTTTTTCATTATTAGTATCATCATCATCATCATTAGCTGAAGTGGTATTTTATCATTATCATTGATATTATCATTATTTATGGTGTTGTTCTTCTTTTTATTATTATTATCATCATCATCATCATTATTATTAATGTTCTTATTCTTCTTCGTCCTTTTCTTATTTTCATTATTATCATCATCATCATTGACCACACAAGTGAGACACACACCTCAGCCA
>NC_134910.1:12379916-12389916 GCF_041734735.1 Babylonia areolata | reverse complement strand
CACAACAACACAACACAACACAAACACAACAACCACGCAACACTAAAAACAAACGTGTCCATCACACAGACTCCCTCCCCACCTGGGCCGTCACGAACGACTGCTGCTGCTGCTGCCGCTGCTGAGGCTGCGGCTGTATCTGCTGTCTGCCACGGAGCTGGTAGCGAGACAGCGAGCTGGGGGCACTTCCTGCAGGCCGGAACCTGACACCACCGCCAGTGCCAGACACTCTGGTCCTGGAGCCCAGGTACCTCTGCTGCTGCTGCAACTGTTGCTGTTGTTGCTGTTGCCTCAACCTCTGCTGCTGCAATTGTTGTTGCTTCAACCTCTGCTGTTGCTGCAACTGTTGCTGCTGCTTCAACCTCTGCTGTTGCTGCAACTGTTGCTGCTGCTTCAACCTCTGCTGTTGCTGCAACTGTTGCTGTTGCTTCAACCTCTGCTGTTGCTGCAACTGTTGCTGTTGCCTCAACCTCTGTTGCTGTTGTTGTTGTTTCAGTCGCTGCTGCTGGAGTTGCTGGAATCGTTGTGTCTGTGTCAGACGTACAGGGCTTGACAGCCTGGAAAGAGATGTATCAGTGGTCTCTTAGTTGTCAGTGAGATGTTCATTGCGTAGTTCTTTTTTTCTTTTTCTTTTTTTTTTACATTTTTTATTCAAGTTTAACATTTAATGAATGCATACATACATTGCATACATACAGGCGGACATACAAAAATTGTATTTGTAATTATCAATAATATTACTTATTATACATTATTTAAACTATAAAGCAGAAAAACAACAACACAACATTGTTTTTATACAGAAAAAAAAACCCACAAATAAAGTCATATGCACTGCATAAAAAAGTAAATAAATGAAAGGAAAATATTTTTTTTTTTAAAAGAACAAACGTTAAATTCGTGGTTGTCATTCCTCCTCCTCCTCGTTGCATTCCATCATTTTTATGTATGGGTACCATTTTCTAGAAAATGCTATGGACATCATTTCCATCGAGTGTATATATTTTTCGGTTATGTATACGTTTCTTAGGTCTGTAAGGAAGTACTTTATACATGGTTTGATTTTATTTATTCTGCATTTATAGATGAAATGTTTCGCCACTAGAATGATATAGTCTCATTGCGTTGTTCTGTGCCATCAGGCTTTACAAGTCATTACTCAGCTTATATCACAGATTGCCATGGGCTTACAGTTGGGCCAACAGCAAAGTGAGAAGCCGTATCATCTATGGTTTCTCCATTGCAGTGGGAAAGTCATTTACAACTTAGTCTTTTGTGAACGGACTATGACTCTCGAACGAGGAGGCAATATTGCACTGGCTCTTAGTGCTGCAGCCTTGGGGGCTAACTAGTTGGCCTTCGGGAACCATTTAAACACCGGCTGTCCTAAAACCCTCTTGGCCGAGAGAGTGGGGATGTAACCTGGGCAAGACACATTCCACTATAATCAAATTCTAGCCCAGATAGTTGGGACAGTAGTTGCCTCCTCTGCTGTTCTGATGGTCATGGTCGTACACGACTGAGTATCATACAGATCCTATCAGTTTATACCTGAGTTTCCTGAGTTCGATCCCCCGTGGAACCTGGCAGGTCAAGCTTGGAGATATATTTTTTTTCCGATCTCCCACGTCAACATAATTAATAGTAATAATAGTTTATTTACATAGCGCCTTTCATTAAAATACAGTAATGCTCAAGGCACATTACACGAGTAAAATACAAGAAAATTAAAAACTCTACACAAAATCACAACCACATGTAAAAAAATAAAAAAATAAAAATAAAAAAAAAATCTCCAAAACCCCTAAAAAACCATTCCGTGTGAACAAAACAGTCACCGTAAACACCCGCGAACAGGACTAAATATCTTCTACGTAATTAAAAACGAAGCATCAAAGCATACACAGACGAAATGCACACACACACACACACACACACACACACACACACACACACACACACACACCACAACACATACGCACACACACGCACGCTCAGATAAGATTCATACTGTAACAGCATGCATGAATTTAAAAGTTTTAAGAGAAAATAAGGGATAAAAAGCACAAAATACTTGTTCATCATCACTGATAAAAACAGGGTAAGTGGGTAAAAAGGGAGGGGATTCAGTTATTATGCTGGAACAGGGGCAGTTACTCTATGACGAATAGTGAAAGGGAGACAATTCCACACTTATGTTCAAACCTGCTAGTGCCTGAACGTCCTTCGTGTGTATACGCACACACAAGATCAAATACGCACGATAAGGATCCTGTAATACATGTCAGCGTCTGGTGGATTATGAAAACAAGAATTAATTTTACCCAGCATGCATGCCCCTCGAAAGCGTAATATGGCTGCCTAAAACGGTCAGACACGTAAAAATCGTTTGTGTTTGTGTCAGTGGGTTATTTTTTTGTTTTGTTTTGTTTTGTTTTTTGTTGTTGTTGTTTTGTTTTTTGGGTTATTTTGTTTGTGTGCTTGTGTTTGTGTGTGTGTGTGTGTGTGTGTGTGTGTGTGTGTGTGTGTGTGTGTGTGTCACTGCTTGTGTGTATTTGCGTGTGTTTCCCTGCGTTTTTCTCCCTCTCTGTATGTGTGTGTGTGTGTGTGCTTATTTGGATGTTGTTGCTTTTGTGTGTGTGTGTGTGTGTGTGTGTGTGTGTGTGTGTGTGTGTGTGTGTGTGTGTCTGTGTCTATGTCTATCTGTGTCTGTGTCTGTCTGTGTGTGTGGAAACAGACCTGGACTGTGGCTGGTACTGTAGTTGCTGACCGGAGGACGAGGCAGGGGAGATCACAGGCCGCCGGAGGAGAGTTCTTGAACTTGAAGACGGCGGAAACTGGCCAAGGGTCAGGGTCATGGTCGTAGCCAGGACGAGGCTGATGCAAATGAGCCGGCTTCCTGCGCGCGGTTTGGAGGGCGCCATGGTTACAGGAGCGTCTGTGCAACACACACACACACACACACACACACACACACACACACACACAGCGAACATTTTGCATTTTGTAATGTAGGCATGGATTGAAGGGAACGAAGTCAAACAGGTAAACAAAACAAGTTTTCCTTTCTTTTTTAAAAATTTATTTTGTGTGTGTGTGTGTGTGTGTGTGTGTGTGTGTATGTGTTTGTGTGTAGTGCGTATGTGTGTGTGTGTGTGTGTGTGTGTGTGTGTGTGTGTGTATCAAAGTCAAAGTGAAAATTTTTATTTCAAGATGGTAATGTGTGTGTGTTGTTGTTGTTGCTGTTGTTGTTGCCAGAGATGAGGACTGAAGAATTTCATAAAAGAATGATAATAAAACAGTTGCACATAAGAAATGACAACAAATAAAGACCTAAGCCCTCAAAACTCACGGAAGCTGAAAATAACAAACGTCGAAACGATGATTTGAATGTTGAGGAGGGATGTGGAGGGAGAGCTAGGGAAGGGAGACGGTACTGGGAGAAAGAGACATAGAGAGAGAGAGAGAGAGAGAGAGAGAGAGAGAGAGACGCTTTGGCGCTTTGATGTTTTACTGTCATTGACTGTACAGTCCTTGTGACAGGGGGGAACAATACACTATCAGGAAACATAAGATCAAACA
Source organism: Babylonia areolata (assembly GCF_041734735.1). Taxonomy (NCBI): domain Eukaryota; kingdom Metazoa; phylum Mollusca; class Gastropoda; order Neogastropoda; family Buccinidae; genus Babylonia; species Babylonia areolata. Next base: position 12,386,334 of record NC_134910.1, on the reverse strand, counting down.
AAGAAACATAATATAAATCAACATTCTCATCACACACACAAATAATGTATATACCGAAAATGGGACAATCATAAATCAACTGATCACTTCGGTCAGCTCGACCATCCAAAATGAATAAATATTTTTGCATATACATGCACACAATCATGTGTATCTATCAAATGATCATCAAATAATATGTCCTATAATAGTTGGGGTTTGTTTTTTTTTACCATAAATGAATAAATGAATTTTGCTTTACTCATATTTGTACATCTAAACTTCTGTTTATCATTTTCTTTCGAAAATCCCATGTAGAGAGACATAGAGAGACACAGAGACAGAGACAGGGATAAGCATCAGAGAAAGAAAGATGCACATAGAAACACTTGGAAACAAAACAAACTGCTTATATAAAGACTCGTATCAAACTTTAAGATACACTGTCACTGAAAGTTTTACCAGTGTAAATGGGACTCGGAAAAGAACACAGAACTATACATTTTCACTTATGCATAAAACGGCACCAAAAATGCTCCGAAATTCTCACCAGTGTAAACATAATAGATTGCATATGTAAAGACTCAAATCTACATTTACATACGCAGTTGCTGAAAATCTTACCAGCGTATATGAGAATTGTACATACTCACTTGTTAACACGGGTACAAAAGGTGCTAAGAAAATATCATCAGTGTGTATGAGACATAGAGAATAGTAAATTGTTTATATAAAGACTCATATCTAAATTCAAATACACAGTTACTGAAAACTTTACCAGTGTATATGGGACTCAGAAAAGAACGGAATTGTACATACTCACTTGTGAAAACGGTACCAAAAATTGCTCCGAAAATCTCACCAGTGTATTTGAGACAACAAAGAACATTAGAATTGTATACATAATTATATACGTAAAGACTCATACCTAAAGTCAAAATTAAGTATACGGTTACTGAAATACTTAACAGCGTATATAGAACTCTTCGAAGAAAAGAATTGTTCTTACTCACTTGTTAAAAGGGGTACCAAAAAATGTCCCGAAGATCTCACAGTGTGTGGGGGACTTAGAAAATAATGAATTGGTTTATATATATATATATATATAAACAAAACAAAACAAAAAGAAACAACAACAACAACAAAAACCAACTCACATCTAAATTTAGACATACACAGTTAATGATTTTTTTTTAATAATTTTTTTTACCAGAATATGTGATTCAGATAAGAACAGAAAAGTCTATAAACTCACATGTTGAAATTGGTACAAGGGAAAGTACACGGAAATTCTCAACAGTGTGTATGAGGCTCAGAGAATAATTAAATCACTTATTAAAAAGAAAAAAAAATAAAAAAAAAAAAAGATTCATATCTTGATTTAGATACACAGTTCCTTGTTACTCGAGTATATGGAAGTGTTAAAAGAACAGAATTGTAATTACTCTCTTGTTAAAACGGGTACCGGAAAAAAAGTACACCGAAAGTCTCACATGTGTGTATGAGGCTCAGAGAATAATTGAATTACTTATATAAAGACTCATATCTAAATCTGAATACACAGTTCCTGAAAATCCTACCCGTGTATATGGAACCTTAGAAGAACAGAATTGTACATATTCTCTTGTCAAAACGGGTACAAAATAGTACCCCGAAATTTTCACCAGTGTGTATGAGACATGGGGCATGAGGTATGAGAATGATCACATCACTTATATAAAGACTCGTAAAACCTCGTAAAAATGTATACAGAACTCTTTATAAGAACAGAACTGTACATACTCATTGGTTAAGACGGGTTGTAAGTCCACGATTTCTCGCAATCCGACGATTTCTCTCACTTTGTTCCCCCCCCCCCCCCCACGTTTTCTCTCATTTGCAAAAATTCGTGGGAGGTCACCCTTATTTCAATCAAAATTATTTCCTTTTTCATCGGAGTTGGGTTCTTGTCTTTTCCCAATGGAAATCTATGAGAAAAATCAGAGAGGTGAAAAGGAAAGAGAAAGAGAGGGGGGGGGGGGATACGACAATGACGATAATGATAATGGCAATGGCGTTATTGAAGACATGATTGCGAGAAATCGTGGGCTTACATGGGTTCAAAAAGTGTTCAGAAAATCTCACCAGGGTTTACGAGACTCAGAGAATAGTAAATTGTTTAATAAAGGCTTATAACTAAATTCAAATATACACAATTATTAAAAATCTTCAGAAAAGAACCAAACTATAACATACTCACTTGCTAAAACGGTATCAAAAATGCTCCGAAAACTTCACCAACGTATATAAATCAACAAAGAGTGATGAAATTATACATATAAAGACTGATATCTAAATTCAAATGCACAGCTACAGCAAATCTTACCAGTGTATATGGGACTCAAGAAAACAGAATTGTACATACTCACTTATCTAAATTTAAATACACAGATACTGAAAATCTTACCAGCGTAAACTGAGCTTTTAGAAGAACAGAATTGTGCATACCCACTTGTTAAAACTGAATCATATCTAAATTTAAATGCACAGTATAAAAGAAAATGTTACCAGTGTATACGGAATTCTGAGAAGAATATTATTGTACGTATTCACTTGTCAAAACGGTATCATGTTTACTTAAAATCTTACCAGTGTATATGGCGCTCTTAGAAGTATAGGATTGTGCATACTCTCTTGTTAAAACGATATCATATCTAAATTTAAAAACACAATTACTGAAAATCTTACCAATGTAAATGGGAGGCTCAGAGAAGAACAGAATTGTGCATACTGTAAAACGGTTTCATATCCAAATTTAAACACACACTTACTGAAAATCTTACCAGTGTATATGGAGATAATTATTATTAGAAAAACAGAATTGTGCATATTCAGTTGTTGAAACCGTATCATATCTAAGTTTGGTAAAGTCCTATTTTAGTATCCTAAATTCAGAAACCTATTCTAACGGCAATTTTTGTGCATGTCTAAAACGATATTACCATAAATAAATGTTGAAACCAATTTTCGGTGGATTTTCACTCTTATTTTGTCCGTTATTTCACTCGAATTTGACGCAGATTCAGTCACTTAACTATCGTTCGACCATCTTGTTTTTTTCCGTTTCTGGTCCCACAAACCATGAAAATGTAACCAATAGGTGAAATGATTTAGGACGCTAACATAATACATTACCAATAAAGTCCTATTTTAACATCCTAATTTAATGAACCTACTTTGCCGGCAATTTTTGTGCATGTCTAGAACGATATTACCATAAGTAGATGTTGAAACCAATTTTCGGTGGAACATAATTGTGTACACTCACTTGTTAAAACGGTACCATATCTAAATTTTGGAAAAGTTTTATTTTAGCATCCTAAATTCATGAACCTATTCTAACGGAGGTAAGTCCTGTTTTAGCATCCTGAATTCATGAACCTATTTTACCGGCAATTTTTATGCATGTATGAAATCATATTGCCATCAGTAGATATTGTAACCAATTTTCAGTGGAACATAATTCTGCATACTCACTTGTTAATACGGCGCCATATCTAAATTTGGTAAAGTCCTATTTTTGCATCCTAAATTCATGAACCTATTCTATTGGCAATTAGTCCTATTTTACTATCCTGAATTCATGAACCTATTTTACCGGCAATTTTTCTGCATATATGAAATTATATTACCATTAGTAGATATTGTAACCAATTTTCGGTGGAACATAATTCTGCATACTCACTTGTTAATACGGCGCCATATCTAAATTTGGTAAAGTCCTATTTTTGCATCCTAAATTCATGAACCTATTCTAACGGCAATTAGTCCTATTTTTGCATCCTGAATTCATTAACCAATTTTACCGGCAATTTTTATGCATGTATGAAATCATTATTACCATTAGCAGATATTGTAACCAATTTTTGGTGGACTTCAACTCTTAATTTGAACGTTATTTTACCTTGAAAATGTAACCAATAGGTAGCAATAATTTATGACGATAAAATACACAGATACTGAAAATCTTACCAGTGTACATACATAAATATAATCATTATGGGACTCGAGAGAAGAGGAACAGAATTGCTCATACTCACTTGTTACAACGGTACGAAAAAAACAAAAAGGATGCTCCCAAAACCAGAGAGCGACTGAGCTGCTCCGGCGCGAAAAGAGGACCGATCAGCGTTCCTGATCGGAAACTTATGACAGCAAGGGGCCCCGCACCATGGATAAGGCGTGACAGGTCAGAGCGATCACCTCTCAACACACACTCCCTCGGCGTTTCCTGGGGGCCCTGTAAGGGGTGTCAATGCTGACAATAATTATGATTATTTCAGAACGCGCGCGTCCCCTGTTCCCGCTGTCTCTGTGTCTGTCTGTCTGACTCTGTGTGTGTGTGTGTGTGTGTGGGTGAGTGGGTGGGTGCGTCCTCCCTGTTGCATTTTTTCTCCAAGAGTGCTGGATGCAAAAAAGCACGATGTCGCTTATTCCACTTTGCACTTGTTCATTATTTTCTTGTCTGTCTATCTGTTTGTCTCTCTCTCTCATAATCACCACCAGACAGAAACGCCAAAACTTTTCACACAACCTTCCACCCCTTTCCACAAATGGTCCACCAGTAGAAGAAGTTGATAGTCATACAATTCTTGGAGTCCCTAGTGATGACAACTTATCTTGGTCGAATCATGTTATGTCATTATGCAAAACTCTAACCAAAAAGATATATCAGCTATCCAGAATTAAACATTTTCTTGATTTACATTGTGCAAAATTCTTTTTTGCTTGTATTAAATCACATATTAACTATGCGTCAACACTCTGGGATTCAGCTACCGATAATATACTAAAACCTTTACTAAGTCTGCATAGACGAGCTCTTAAATTAATCCTTCTGAAATCTTCATCACTGACTGCTGACGACTACAGACACTTAAATATTCTTCCCCTGAAGCTTAAACGTGAATACAACAAAGCATTTTTTTCTGTTTAAAATCATGTCTAATCATGCTCAATCTTTGAGAGAGAAATTTCCCACCACGCTAGTCCGTCAGACCAACAAAATTAAGATCCCCATCCCAAAAGTAGATCTGTTTAAATCTAGTCTCGTTTATTCAGGAGGCTGTTTATGGAGTAGTGTTTCATCCAATTTTAATGTACAGAAAATCATTCAAGAATTAAATAATAATAATATAATAATAATAATAATTACCATACACACCTAATGGACAAAATATGTCAAGAATCTTACTTGATTTTGATTTTCTTTTATTCTATTAAATACACATAATTATAGTTTAGTTGTATGTCTAACCACTATTGCAATACTTAATATATACAACCACAATCACTGTCCTACATACTTCGTGTTTTTTTGTGTTGTTGTTTTGTTGTTTTTTCTGTTTGTTTGTTTGTTTATTTGTTTTTTGTTGTTTTTTTGTTTGTTTGTTTGTTTGTTTTTCGTGGTCATTTGCATCTTCATAATATGAAGTTTGTATCAGGATTATGTACATGTGCATGTTTAAATGTGTATGTGAATGTCATATCCTTACTTCTTTATTACTTTGTGAATATTTTGATTCACGAATATTTTGATTCAATTACATTTTCTCTTTGCCCTGAGGGCTGGACGAAAAAAAAGCACATGTATGCTTATTCCACTTCCCTAAAAAAAAAAAAAAAAAAAAAAAAAAAAACTTCGTTCGTTCGTTCGTTCTCTCTCTCTCTCTCTCTCTCTCTCTCTCTCTTCTCTCCAAAAAAGCGAGTAAATATGTGTTGCTTATTCTGTAAAGATGTACAAGAAACTGAAATCCATTTTATTTTTAACCTGCCCTGTATACAAATAGCTTTGTGAACAGTATATGTCGAAGAAGTATCCCGTGTGCCCCAGTGCATTTAAATTGTCAATGTTGTTTGCAGATGTAAAGACATACATTTCGCTTTCTCTGTAGCTTTCGCCCACAGAACCAAGCCTATCTTTAGATAATAACGCATGGTTACACTTCCATCTGTCCGTCTACCTTTTTTGTCTTTTTCCTCTTCTTTCTCTCTCTCTCTCTCTGTCCCTGTCTCTGTCTATCTCCACTCCCTCTTTCTCTTTCTTTCTGCCTTCCCTTTGTTTGCTTTTCATGTACTAACGTTGTTCTTTATAACGGAGGTTAACACAGATGTCCCCCCCCCCACCCCCCACCCTTCCCTACCACTAGGGCAGAAAGATCTGAACAATAATCCATTCAGACTTCAGAACTTTCTCTCTCTCTCTCTCTCTCTCTCTCTCTCTCTCTCTCTCTCTCTCTCTCTCTCTCTCTCTATCTATCTATCTATCTATCTATCTATGTATCTATCTGTCTGTCTGTCTGTCTGTCTGTCTGTCTCTCTCTCTCTCTCTCTCTCTCTCTCTCTCTCTCTCTATCTATCTATTTATCTGTCTGTCTGTCTGTCTATATGTCTGGCTGTC
>NC_134910.1:12344916-12347416 GCF_041734735.1 Babylonia areolata | reverse complement strand
TAGAGGTAACGCGTCCACCTGGAAAGCGAGAGAATCTGAGCGCGCTGGTTCGAATCACGGCTCAGCCGCCGATATTTTCTCCCCCTCCACTAGACCTTGAGTGGTCTGGACGCTAGTCATTCGGATGAGACGATAAACCGAGGTCCCGTGTGCAGCATGAACTTAGCGCACGTAAAAGAACCCACGGCAACAAAAGGGTTGTTCCTGGCAAAATTCTGTATAAAAAAAAATCCACTTCGATAGGAAAAACAAATCAAAATGCACGCAGGAAAAAATACAAAAAAAAAAAAGAAAAAAAAGGGTGGCGCTGTAGTGTAGCGACGCGCTCTCCCTGGGGAGAGCAGCCCAAATTTCACACAGAGAAATATGTTGTGATAAAAAGAAATACAAATATAAATACTAGACCACCCCACCCCCAGCCCCTAACACACGCCTCCCTAAAAAAAAAAAAAAAAAAAAAAAAATCTTACCTGAAAAATGCAGAAAAATGAGGGCTAGCTTGACGGGCCAGTGCAACACGTTCGTCATCTTTCCGTGAATGACAGAGCACTGGTGGACTGAACACCGCCACGGTGAGCAAAAACAAAAGAGAGAGCTGACTTATCTCTTTCTCCCTGTCTCATTGTCTGACCAAGCAAAAGAAGACCAGACAACAGCTTGACCTTATCCAACGAACGGATGTGTTTGCTTATCTTTGGTTTTCCATGCGGCCAGAGATCCTGTCGTGAGGAGTTGGAACCACTAATCTAAAAATAGACGGATAGTTCAATGGCCAGAAAAGCTGTAAAGCCAGCTGGACGCCATACTGACGCTCGTATCCGACTGTCAGTCCGTTGAGAAGTCGTCTGTTAACTGGTTGCATTTTCGGAACTGTGACCGTGTGTCTTCGATGAAATTGTGTTATGCTTGCCCCCAACGACATGCCGAATGTTGTGTCTTGGCTGATGTCTGCCAAATGGTTTGTTTACCAAACATATTACAGGAAAACAGTGCAGTGACACGTAGCGCAGACTTGCTGTGGAGGCACACACAGGATGGTCAGCTTAACTCTCTCCATACGAACGGCGAAAGAGACGACGTTAACAGCGTTTCACCCCAATTACCATCATCAAAATATTGCAAGCGGAAGGCTCTTATACTGAAGAGGTGAATGTTGACAAAGAATACCATAATTCTGACGACGGAATCTAAAGGTTGGGTCATTCAGACACCCACTGGACATCCGATGGGTCTGTGTGGAGGAGAAGAGAGGACTGGCCGTACTGAGTGGGTTAACCTAACGCCACGAGCAAGTGAAAGCTTGCCGTGAATCAGTCATCATAGCCAGCTGAGCTTTCAGCTACATATATGAAGTTACCGCTTCGCGCTGTACCGACACGAGTGGCAAAATGGCTGATTAAACACTTCCGCTGGTTTCGGTTAGCAAAGGGGCTCAAAGAAGGCATGCGCTATCCACCTATTTCTAGATCAATGGGTTGGAACACTAACTGTGAGACGACCAGTGTGGTAGAAGACAAGGATAGGCTTGGGGGTACGGGGGCAGGCGGGGAACTGCATGGTGGAATCATTTCGCTATGCTTTAGTCTGCTGTTTGTCACTCAGCCCAGCCATTCAGGAAACAGGAAATGGGGAAGGGGGCGTGTGTGTGTGTGTGTGTGTGTGTGTGTGTGCGCTGTGGTTATCTATCCATCTTTATCGTTTGACTTTCTGTGATCTAAATACAAAGGCTATACAAACGACCGACTCAATGAACCTCCCGCAAAGTAAAGTCAAAAAGCGGGACGATGTGGGGAGAGGGGGGATGGGGGACAGGGTGGGGGGGGGGGGGGCAAAGTGGCATGATGTAATGTGCAACATCCAGAGGCAAAACAAAAAGAATATCATAGATGTACTTCCATGAACCTGCGAGCGTCAAACAACAGGCTGACTAACAGGGTAGAGTCAGCTGAGTGCTGTCTTTGGGCGCTCATCATTCGTTTCCTGTGTCAGTCAGGTTTCACAGAGAGAGAGAGAGAGAGGCAGGCAGACAGGCAGACAGACAGACAGAGTCAGACAGACAGACAGAGTCGCAGACACAGAGAGAGAGAGAGAGAGAGAGAGAGAGAGAGAGAGAGAGAGAGGCAGCAGACAGACAGACAGACACGCAGACAGTGAGTGTGAGTGTGTGTGGGTGTGTTTTGGTCATGAGACACATGTACGTATGAAGGAAAATCTACGATGTTTGTTGTCACTGATCCACCTCAGTCTGTGCCCCTGATGAGGAACTCACTTGTGCAGAACTGTCGAGACTTCGAACACTCCAGTTGTCTTGCCGGTCTGAATTTGCGACTTCAACGAATCTGACTCTGACTAAGCGCGTTGGGTTACGCTGCTGGTCAGGCATCTGCTCGGCAGGTGTGGTGTAGCGTATATGGATTTGTCCGAACGCAGTGACGCCTCCTCGAGCTACTGAAACTGAAACTGACTCTGTGTGTGTGTGTGTGTGTGTGTGTGTGTGTGT
>NC_134910.1:12334916-12337416 GCF_041734735.1 Babylonia areolata | reverse complement strand
AAGTTCATTGGCTTGCCCCTAAATTCACTATTCTGTCTTATCATGATAGACATAATTTCTACACAAATTTAAAATAGATATGGTGAGCATGGATCCCCCTGTCGTACTCCTCTTTTTATGTGAAGCTATTTAGAATACTGTCCGTTTACTGAAACACAAAACATCTTTATAAAATGTAAAGATCCACCGAATAATTCCAGGACCAAAAATTAAAGAAGCGTAATGATTTTTTCCAAGAAAGCCCACGAAACACTGTCAAATGCTTTTTTAAAATCCACTGTGAGTAACAATCCAGGGATGTTTTCTGTTTCTGCAAAATACAGCAAATCATAATTTTTTTCGAATATTTTCCCCAATGTAGCGACCTTTCATGAAGACTTTTTGATCTTCATGCATCAGCCTTGGCAAAACATACTTCATTTTACCAGCAATCGTTGTCGAGGCAATTTTGTATGTTGTGTTTAATAGAAAAATAGGTCTCCAGCTTTTCAGAAATTGCTTAGGTTTCTCATCTTTAGGTATGCAAATAGTCACGCCTTGTCTCCGAGTTACAGATAATTGCTGATTTAGAAAACCCTCGTTTGATGATTTTACCAAAAACGCCTCCAAATCCCCAAAGAAAATCGTAAAGAATTGACATGTAAAACCATCTGATCCTGGTCTTTTGTTATTTTTCATCATTTCCAATGCTTGATGTGCCTCAGCCTAGGTTATTGGTCCTTCTAAAGAATTTTGTTCATCTTCATCTAACTTATTTGCCCCAGGTAATACAGCACCGAGATCAACATCATCAACACTACGATTGTCATACAAGTTTTCATTAAAAAAAATTCTGTACTTCATGAAGGATCTCGGTTTGTTCATAAAGAACAGTACCATGAGACCATTCAAGAAAACTCACAGTTTTATCTACGAAATTGCGGTTCTCTAGATTACAACAGTATTTTGTTGATTTTTCTCCATCTTGTATCCAATTTATCCTTAACTTTGTGACCATACCACGTGCCCTTTTCTCTCTCAAATCCTGTAACTGTGCTTTTAAGTCTTCTAACTATTCAAGGATATTTTCTGTAACATTTACAGACAAAACTTATTCGCTTTGTCAGCAATTCAACATCGATCAAAATATACTAACCATCTGGATCTGTAATGATATTATTTATCTTATATTGAAAATTGTTGCTGAAAAGAATGCCCACACCATTTTTTGTTTGAATCGGTACCCGCTTGGCATTTTGACGTTGATCTCTTCCGCTCTGTACAGGGTGGATGCGATAATGATAATGTAAATGATAATCACCTTTGGACGGAATCAAATAACAGCTTTCGTAGGTTTTCTCATGATCATTATCTCAATAGCTACGGAAAAAAATCTGCTATGCTTGTGTGCAGGTTTCGACCTACACATTTTAAATGGTACGACTGAAGGTGACAAAGACGGTTGCTATACTTTCTTGTCTTCTACTGGCAACAGCGTTATGGATTACTTTTTGTTTTCACATTCACTTTTTTTTATGTTCATAGTCTACTATAACAAAGTTTCACTCTGACATTGTCCGCACGATCTGTTGTAACGGGTCATATGGCCTATACAATAAAATTCTTGCGTTCTTGCTTTCTCTTCACACAAACAAGACTAGGACAAAAACAAAACTTAATCAACAAAAACAACAAAACGTGCTTGGCACGTAAGTTCAGTATTTGACAACTGTTCAGGCAAGGAGTTTATTCCGTGTGCCCCCTGAGGGCATTGAAACATTACACACGTTCACCATCTACACATATCCAATGAATACAAAAAAAGAGTGATGTCAAAAACAAGAAGTAGGCTCATTCGTTCAGTCACTTGATATACACATTGACAAGTACTATTTTATTCATAATACAAACAAACATACACACACAAAAAAACAGCAACAACAACAACAACAACAAAAATCAATAACAAAAGTAATTCGATGAAGGTGGATAATGGGGAATGAGATAACTAGCTTCTTCCAGTCACACCTGAGAGATGATTTACCTGCGTTTATGGCCTTTACTAGGGTGGTAGTTGCAACACCTGTAAAAGATAACAATGTTTCTGTGTGTTGAACATTTCAAAACTCAATCTCTCTCTCTCTCTCTCAAACGAACATTCACTCCAGCGCGATCGTGTGTGTGTGTGTGTGTGGCGAGGGTGTGGAGGTGTCTTGTAGGTATTGTGGAAGTTGTACAATACAGGAATATGTGTGTGTGTGCGTGTGTGTGCGCGCACACGCAATTGTGTGTGTGTGTGTGCGCATGTTAGATATTGTGTTTGTATGTGTGTTGTTGGTATTGTGTGAGCTGCGGTATATAGGAATGTCGTGTGCGTGTGTTTATGTGTAAGTGAATGTACGCATGTGTGTGTGTGTGTGTGTGCGTGTGTGTGTGTGTGTGTGTGTGAGAGAGAGAGAGAGAGAGAGAGAGAGAGAGAGAGAGAGCGAGTTTGTGGGGGAGGGGGGACGGAGGGGGGGGG
>NC_134910.1:12327416-12332416 GCF_041734735.1 Babylonia areolata | reverse complement strand
ATCATCTGTGTATGGTTATAGTATTTTTTTCTGAACCATCCAGAAAGTTGTATCATCTGTGTGTGGTTATAGTATTTTTTTCTGAACCATCCCAGAACAAAGTTGTATCATCTGTGTATGGTTATAGTATTTTTTTCTGAACCATCCCAGAACTAAGTTGTATCATCTGTGTATGGTTATAGTATTTTTTTCTCAACCATCCCAGAACAAAGTTGTATCATCTGTGTATGGTTATAGTATTTTTTTTCTCAACCATCCCAGAACAAAGTTGTATCATCTGTGTGTGGTTATAGTATTTTTTTCTGAACCATCCCAGAACAAAGTTGTATCATCTGTGTGTGGTTATAGTATTTTTTCTGAACCATCAAAAAACAAAGTTGTATCATCTGTGTGTGGTTATAGTATTTTTTTCTGAACCATCCCAGAACAAAGTTGTATCATCTGTGTGTGGTTATAGTATTTTTTCTGAACCATCAAAAAACAAAGTTGTATCATCTGTGTGTGGCTATAGCATGTTTTACTCGACCATCCAGGATCAAAGTTGTATCATCTGTGTGTGGCTATAGCATGTTTTACTCAACCATCCAGGATCAAAGTTGTATCATCTGTGTGTGGCTATAGCATGTTTTACTCGACCATCCAGGATCAAAGTTGTATCATCTGTGTGTGGCTATAGCATGTTTTAATTCAACCATCCAGGATCAAAGTTGTATCATCTGTGTGTGGCTATAGCATGTTTTACTCAACCATCCAGGATCAAAGTTGTATCATCTGTGTGTGGCTGTAGCATGTTTTACTCGACCATCCAGGATCAAAGTTGCATCATCTGTGTGTGGCTATAGCATGTTTTACTCGACCATCCAGGATCAAAGTTGCATCATCTGTGTGTGGCTATGGCATGTTTTACTCGACCATCCAGGATCAAAGTTGTATCATGTGTGTGTGGCTATAGCATGTTTTACTCGACCATCCAGGATCAAAGTTGTATCATGTGTGTGTGGCTATAGCATGTTTTACTCGACCATTCAGGATCAAAGTTGTATCATCTGTGTGTGGCTATAGCATGTTTTACTCGACCATCCAGGATCAAAGTTGCATCATCTGTGTGTGGCTATAGCATGTTTTACTCGACCATCCAGGATCAAAGTTGCATCATCTGTGTGTGGCTATAGCATGTTTTACTCGACCATCCAGGATCAAAGTTGAATCATCTGTGTGTGGCTATAGCATGTTTTACTCGACCATCCAGGATCAAAGTTGTATCATGTGTGTGTGTGGCTATAGCATGTTTTACTCGACCATCCAGGATCAAAGTTGTATCATCTGTGTGTGGCTATAGCATGTTTTACTCAACCATCCAGGATCAAAGTTGTATCATCTGTGAACAGGGGTAGTAAAGTTTTCTCCTTCCCTTTTGTCCCTTTTTTTGTTTCTAAACATTAATGAAACAAACAAAGAACACGTACGTGGAAGTACAATCACCATTTCTGCAGCCCTTTTCTGATTTAACTCTCTCCATACGAACGGCGAAAGAGACAACGTTAACAGCGTTTCACCCCAATTACCGTCATCAAAATATTGCAAGCGGAAGGCTCTTATACTGAAGACGTGAATGTTGACAAAGAATAGCACAATTCTGACGACGGAAGCTAAAGGTTGGGTCATTGAGACACCCACTGGACATCTGAGGGGTCTGTGTAGAGGAGAAGAGAGGACTGGCCGTACTGAGTGAGTTAAACCAAGTTGTAAATTGACCGTTATATGCAACACACGAAGATGAATTTTCATCCAATGTTTGAAACCACCTGATCAGTGACTGAGGAAACTGAGAAAATGGAGTTATTTTTCAATAAAATCCCGAGAAACACTGTCAAATGCGTTAGCAAAATCCACTGTAGGTAACAACCCTAGAATGTTTTGTTTTTCGTTGAAAAGCAGAGCATCGTATAATAGTCACATATCCCCTATATATCTGCCTTTAATAAAACAATTGTGACATTTATCGATGATTCATGGAACTTCACATCACAAACGTTTAGCCAAGCATGACGACATGATTTTATACGAAACATTCAATAGGAATATTGGTCTTTAGTTTTTAGTGAATGGCTTTGGTTTACCTTCCTTTGGAATATGAGTGATAACTCTTTGGTCCTGAGTAATGTAATTCTCTTCGCTCAAAACCCTCATTCACAGAGCGAACAAGGAAAAAACAACAACAAAGTTTAAAACGCAGTGTGAAGCTATTTGAACAGGACTTTTCTTCAACTGTTTTAATACTGACGCGGTTTCTTGTTATGCTGTTTTGTCTCCAAGTGTTTCAATGGTGCATATCTTAACAAAACATTGAAATCTACGTCCTCTACATTTCTGGGACTGTACAAGTGTCAGTAAACTTTCCAGACCTCTGCAGATTTTTTTTTTTTTTTACACTGATTATTCACAACATGGGACATTAGCCTCTTGCATTTTTTTTCTTCTTCAAATAATGGTAAATAATGTAACAGACTTTCTCCTCCTTCAGGAAATTTTGTACAGAGAGAAAAGCCGGTGGACAGAGGAATGAAGGCATGCAGAAAGACATGGAAGGACAGCAATGCACTCAAAGGGTACAATATCAAAGAAAGGCAGGCAGACAGACAGACAGACAGAGAATCACAAGGAAGAGAAAGAAAATGGAAGGAAAAAAGAATTTGTTCTTCAAAACAAAACAAAACAATCTGAATAAAGAAAACGGTTTTTAAAAACAAAACTTTTATTTTTATATAATTTTTGTTTTTGTTTTAAATTCTACAAAATATAACAAACTAAAACCAAAAACAACAACAACAAAACCATCTAGTACAAACCCATACTTACAACCGACAAGCATCATGGCCAGGATGATCCACCTCATGACGACTGTTGTTGCAGATGCTAAGCCAATTGAACATACACTGAAATAGCTTGGCAGCAGTGTCGACAAGGCTTCTAGCTTTCAAAGGTCAAACCACCTGATGATAAGGGAGAAGATCTGAATACTTCCTCCAGTCTGAGTTGATCGAGTCCCACCATTCCTTCTTAAAGTTTCCGCATGAAAAGTTGGGGAATGTGATTACCATGCAAATTTTGTCCTGGTGTCTACATCTGTTGCATTACCTTTTTAAAAAAAAAAAAGTGTCACCCTTCCCTATGTCCCCTCCACACACACACACACCACACCACACACACAAGCACACAAACACACACACACACACACACACACCTTTCACCGCTAACCCTCTCTGCCCCTCTTTACATTGATGTTATATTGGATCCGAACACAATGTAGAGAGCTACATTGACTTTTTTTTTTAATGTTATTACAGCATATCTTTCAATCATCTGGGCTACGTTAACCATAGTTCAACTCACAGCACACGCCGTGAAGCAGATGACAGTTTTACTACAGTGACGGTGTCCATCCATTAACTTGGGGTCACTCGTGTGGCGTGACACTATTCAGATTCGAATTTGAATTGAAAGCGGTCGGCTTCCGGCCCGTCAGTCTTCACATAGCATTGTTTTTGAACGCACACTCAGTGTCACGCACACACTCCACTGCCTGACATTGTTCTGTAAACAGACACAGTCCACTGCCTGACATTGTTCTGTAAACACACACAGTCCACTGCCTGACATTGTTCTGTAAACAGACACAGTCCACTGCCTGACATTGTTCTGTAAACACACACACTCCACTGCCTGACATTGTTCTGTAAACAGACACAGGCCACTGCCTGACATTGTTCTGTAAACAAACACAGTCCACTGCCTGACATTGTTCTGTAAACATACACAGTCCACTGCCTGACATCGTTCTGCAAGTACTTTGTATAAGTTGTGCTGTTGATTTGTAAATTGCATTTTTCGACACATTATTTGTGTTCATATGAGTATGTTTAACCTTCACCGTACTTTGTAGGTCTGACAGACCCATTTTTGCCTTAAAAAATGCCTTTAAAATATATTTGGTGTCCGATTAATTTGAAATTTCATGACTTTTGTTGTCACAACATATGCATCATTTTAGTAAATTAATGTACACTTTAACTGATTAGTTAATCAGTTACGTAATTGTGAAAATTTTTACCTGCATTCCTACTTTGTGGGTCTTACAGACCCATACTCCCCAAAGAAGAGAAAACACTAAGTACCCTTATTCGTAATTCGTGGGTCTCTCAGACCCATACTCGCAAAAGAAGGGAACAAACCAATAATCCCTTTGTACTACGTGGAACGAAGTGATTGTGCGTACGTGACTGATGACACATAGGCTACCTCACTGCTTCTGTAGTTGGCTGGCACATCGCATCCGGCTCTCACGGAGAACACAACAGTACAGCAGGCTACCGGTGTCATTGCCTCAGGCAAGTTATATTTTGACGATTATCAAGTTTATTAATTGCCATCAAGTTAGCTTGCCATCTGTTCGATACTTTAGGTCGATTCCAACATCGCCATCTCTGAAGGCATCAGTAAGCATTGCAGAGAACATGAGGCTGAACAGCGTTGGAGCCAGGACGCAGCCTTGCTTGACACCATTTGTGACAGCAAAAGGAGCAGATGTTTCGCCATTGTCCTGGACTCGAGCCTGCATGCCTTCATGGAATTGGCTGACCAAGGAAATAAATTTCCGAGGGCATCCGTACTTTTTTTTTTTTTTTTTTGCTGCCCCATCATCTGCGCCGTTTCAGTGGCATTACTCCCACGCCGCTCATTTAGATTCCCCCATACACGGCCACACCCGGGTTCGTCCGTCGCAGTCCCAGCGTCGGCAGTCCACAGGGAACCATCGATGTTAGGTCGCCTGGAGGCCACACACCAGAGGAGACCCTGCACTGCTGCTGAGTCACTTCAGTGGTGTTCAGTGGTGCCTGTTCTGTTTTAACGTACTTAGGACACCACCTACTAAGCCCCCTACTAACGACAATAATGGCTTAGTCGCGGAGCCAGACTGAGCGAGCGTCTCTCCCAGAGTG
>NC_134910.1:12304916-12319916 GCF_041734735.1 Babylonia areolata | reverse complement strand
GAATGACACAGAAGGTGGTGATTTGCTCGCGGTTTTGTTGTTGAGGGTGCACAGCAACGTTTGGGCTTTCGCTGGATTGATGGAAGATCCTGTGTCTTTGCACCATTGAGCAATATTGTTTAGTTGTTTCTGGACGGCTTCAGTTCTTTCCTGAGCATTTTTTGAAGTTTTGAAGACCAGGCCGTCATCCGCAAGGGTAAGCACCCGAGCAATTCCATTGTTGTTTAAGTCTGCAAGGCCCTTCGTGTAGACATTGTAGAGGACAGGAGAGAGTGGAGACCCTTGTGGCAGTCCCATGGATAGTTTAGAAGGTGCAGACATCCAATCTCCGAGGCGTAGGACGACGGTTCTTTCCTGAAGCGCTGCTGCTATCCATCTTGTCAGTGTCAAGCTTACTCCATACCTTAGTAGCAGCTCCATGAGGTGCGCAAACTGGACTTTATTGTAGGCATCTTCAAGGTCAATTGCTACTGCTAGTGTTTCTTCTTTTCTTTGAAATCCTTCATACACCTCATATGCAAAAGCAGCTGCATTTTCCCATGTGGACTTGCCTGTTCTGTAACCACCTTGATTTGAAGGGAGAATGTGCCTGTGTTCAAGATCCCTTGCAAGTTTCCTGGCTATCATGCGTTCCATGAGCTTTCCAACAATGTTTTGCATGGTTAGGATCCGGTAGCCGCTTACCTGACGATGGTCCTTTCCTGGTTTTGGTATGGGTTTTAAGAAGCTGTGTGTCCAGTCCTCCGGCACCTGTCCATTGTGGAGACTGTTTTGATATAGATTGAAAAGTTTGCTTCTGTCTTCTTCCGATAGCTCCTTGATGTCTGAGTAACGAACTTTGTCTGGGCCAGGAGCCGATTCTTTCTTGCATTTAGCTATTGCCTCGTTTAGATCATCCATTGTCAAGTCATCATCAGGTCCAGTCTGCATAAGGGTTTGGTTTAACTCCTCAACATATTTCTTTTTCTCATCTAAGTTTCTTTGATCACTCTGTTGTATGAAACGTTTGAGCAAGGCAGATCCTTTTTCTTCATTTGTCTTAAGCTTGGTTCCGTCAGTGTCTAACATGTCTGGGGTTGTTGTTGTGCACGTTTTCCCTTCCATGCGACGATAAAATTGCCAGAACTCTGTCAATGTTGTGTCATAACTGAGTGCCTCGCAAAACTGTTTCCACTTGTCATTTTTGGCCTCTTGAGCAATGACTTCAAACTGTTTAGTTTTTTCTTTCATTTTTGTTTCAATATCTTTGTCCGGAGATGGTTTTGTTCTTTCTTTTTGCCAAAGTTTGACAGCCGCATGTTTTTCTATCCAGGCTCTCTCTGTGTCGGTATTCCACCATGGGGGCTGAATAGTTTGCATCCTGTTCAGTGCCGTTCTTTTGTTTCTTCTGCGTCTTAATTTTTCGATGACGGTTGTCTCTTTGGTTTCATACTGAAATGGATCACGCAGTTTCATACAGGGTTTATCGGACAGTTTCTGTAGACTGAAAGCTACCGGGAGGTGGTCGCTGCCTTGGTATGGAAGTGTCTCTGCATTCATTTCTGCTCTGAATTTTGGAGATGTTAGAGCGATGTCGATCACACTGTCACTGTCCCCTTGTCTTGTTCCAAGGCGAGTTGGGGATGTGGTTGTTAAAGGGCTAAGAAGAATTTCCCCTATCATTCCTTCAAGTGCGAGTCCTTGTGGGTTTGTGTTCCGCTGGTCCCATAACTTTGATCTTGCATTGAGGTCTCCACAGATAATGACCGAGTCTCCAAGTTCGTTCTCTATTTCCTCTAAAAAGGCCCAATTCTCTTTTGTTGTGCAGGTTCCTGGGTGAACGTAGGCATTGATGAGCACGATGCTTTTGTGAACTCCGTCAGGTTTATCAAGACGAACCCCCAATAATTCACATGAGTTGCTACACCATTTCTCTAGATTTATGGTGGAAACTTTGTTTTTTAGGTTTTTGTTCAGTATGATTGCTACCCCTCTTCCTTCATTCCTTTGAAAGACTGTGAAATTCTCAAAATGTATTGGTCTGTCTGCACTTGTCCTGGTCTCTTGGAGACATAGAATGTCAAAATCATATGCCAATTTCTCAATTGTTGAGATTCTCATTCTTGCGCTGGAACAATTCCAACTGCCGATTCTAAAGAATTTCTTTGACAGCCGCTCTGCTTTTGTCATTCTGCTACCTAAGCACGATCTTTTCCCACCTCTTTTGCCACGCCTGTTTTGGGGTTTTGGGGATCTGAATTTATGTCTCGTGCTATGCAGCTGATCCCCGAGGTGCACGCGAGACAGGGTTTTGTTGGTATCCATAGAAGGGTGTTCTATGTGGTGAGGGAAAATATTCGGTCACCCTGACAGAGCCTCTTATCAGGGAAGGGCAATGGATGTCCATCTGTGTGGAGTCCGTCAGCCTGGTGTCGCCCTAAGGCCAGACTGCATACAGTTAGTGACTGTTTAACCCAACAGCCATTCATCCCATTGGTACTGTATGAAAGCCGTGGGATTGGGGATTTTGTCAGGTTGTCTTCTCTTAGTCAATGGAAGGGTGCATCTGGGTGTTTTTGAGTAGCAGATTTTATTTTGGAAAAAAAAAAAAAAAAAAAAAAAAAAAAAAAAAAAAAAAAAAGGTCCTCTTCTAAAAGGTCCTCTTCTCTTTGGGTCCGCCAAGTATTACACAACTGCAACGGTCAGTCTGCGCGCGCTCCCAGCCGGTGCTGCACCGCTTATAGGCCCCCTCTGTCATTCACTAACAATTCAACACCTAAACAACGATGGGATGACAAGTTTTGATCCCTGTCACTAATTTACTAATAATTCAAGCATTAAACAATAACGCGATAACAAATTATTAATCAACTTCACAGAAAAATCACTTATCTTTGCTTTGACGCTTGTAGGCTGTCTTTCACATACCCATACATACTGGTCACAGTGGTCTTAACACTTGACCGTTTCGGGCCCTATACACAATTTCAAATACTGCCCACACACACTTCTCTCGTGGTGGGTCCGCCAAGTATTACACAACTGCAACGGTCAGTCTGCGCGCGCTCCCAGCCGGTGCTGCACCGCTTATAGGCCCCCTCTGTCATTCACTAACAATTCAACACCTAAACAACGATGGGATGACAAGTTTTGATCCCTGTCACTAATTTACTAATAATTCAAGCATTAAACAATAACGCGATAACAAATTATTAATCAACTTCACAGAAAAATCACTTATCTTTGCTTTGACGCTTGTAGGCTGTCTTTCACATACCCATACATACTGGTCACAGTGGTCTTAACACTTGACCGTTTCGGGCCCTATACACAATTTCAAATACTGCCCACACACACTTCTCTCGTGGTGGGTCCGCCAAGTATTACACAACTGCAACGGTCAGTCTGCGCGCGCTCCCAGCCGGTGCTGCACCGCTTATAGGCCCCCTCTGTCATTCACTAACAATTCAACACCTAAACAACGATGGGATGACAAGTTTTGATCCCTGTCACTAATTTACTAATAATTCAAGCATTAAACAATAACGCGATAACAAATTATTAATCAACTTCACAGAAAAATCACTTATCTTTGCTTTGACGCTTGTAGGCTGTCTTTCACATACCCATACATACTGGTCACAGTGGTCTTAACACTTGACCGTTTCGGGCCCTATACACAATTTCAAATACTGCCCACACACACTTCTCTCGTGGTGGGTCCGCCAAGTATTACACAACTGCAACGGTCAGTCTGCGCGCGCTCCCAGCCGGTGCTGCACCGCTTATAGGCCCCCTCTGTCATTCACTAACAATTCAACACCTAAACAACGATGGGATGACAAGTTTTGATCCCTGTCACTAATTTACTAATAATTCAAGCATTAAACAATAACGCGATAACAAATTATTAATCAACTTCACAGAAAAATCACTTATCTTTGCTTTGACGCTTGTAGGCTGTCTTTCACATACCCATACATACTGGTCACAGTGGTCTTAACACTTGACCGTTTCGGGCCCTATACACAATTTCAAATACTGCCCACACACACTTCTCTCGTGGTGGGTCCGCCAAGTATTACACAACTGCAACGGTCAGTCTGCGCGCGCTCCCAGCCGGTGCTGCACCGCTTATAGGCCCCCTCTGTCATTCACTAACAATTCAACACCTAAACAACGATGGGATGACAAGTTTTGATCCCTGTCACTAATTTACTAATAATTCAAGCATTAAACAATAACGCGATAACAAATTATTAATCAACTTCACAGAAAAATCACTTATCTTTGCTTTGACGCTTGTAGGCTGTCTTTCACATACCCATACATACTGGTCACAGTGGTCTTAACACTTGACCGTTTCGGGCCCTATACACAATTTCAAATACTGCCCACACACACTTCTCTCGTGGTGGGTCCGCCAAGTATTACACAACTGCAACGGTCAGTCTGCGCGCGCTCCCAGCCGGTGCTGCACCGCTTATAGGCCCCCTCTGTCATTCACTAACAATTCAACACCTAAACAACGATGGGATGACAAGTTTTGATCCCTGTCACTAATTTACTAATAATTCAAGCATTAAACAATAACGCGATAACAAATTATTAATCAACTTCACAGAAAAATCACTTATCTTTGCTTTGACGCTTGTAGGCTGTCTTTCACATACCCATACATACTGGTCACAGTGGTCTTAACACTTGACCGTTTCGGGCCCTATACACAATTTCAAATACTGCCCACACACACTTCTCTCGTGGTGGGTCCGCCAAGTATTACACAACTGCAACGGTCAGTCTGCGCGCGCTCCCAGCCGGTGCTGCACCGCTTATAGGCCCCCTCTGTCATTCACTAACAATTCAACACCTAAACAACGATGGGATGACAAGTTTTGATCCCTGTCACTAATTTACTAATAATTCAAGCATTAAACAATAACGCGATAACAAATTATTAATCAACTTCACAGAAAAATCACTTATCTTTGCTTTGACGCTTGTAGGCTGTCTTTCACATACCCATACATACTGGTCACAGTGGTCTTAACACTTGACCGTTTCGGGCCCTATACACAATTTCAAATACTGCCCACACACACTTCTCTCGTGGTGGGTCCGCCAAGTATTACACAACTGCAACGGTCAGTCTGCGCGCGCTCCCAGCCGGTGCTGCACCGCTTATAGGCCCCCTCTGTCATTCACTAACAATTCAACACCTAAACAACGATGGGATGACAAGTTTTGATCCCTGTCACTAATTTACTAATAATTCAAGCATTAAACAATAACGCGATAACAAATTATTAATCAACTTCACAGAAAAATCACTTATCTTTGCTTTGACGCTTGTAGGCTGTCTTTCACATACCCATACATACTGGTCACAGTGGTCTTAACACTTGACCGTTTCGGGCCCTATACACAATTTCAAATACTGCCCACACACACTTCTCTCGTGGTGGGTCCGCCAAGTATTACACAACTGCAACGGTCAGTCTGCGCGCGCTCCCAGCCGGTGCTGCACCGCTTATAGGCCCCCTCTGTCATTCACTAACAATTCAACACCTAAACAACGATGGGATGACAAGTTTTGATCCCTGTCACTAATTTACTAATAATTCAAGCATTAAACAATAACGCGATAACAAATTATTAATCAACTTCACAGAAAAATCACTTATCTTTGCTTTGACGCTTGTAGGCTGTCTTTCACATACCCATACATACTGGTCACAGTGGTCTTAACACTTGACCGTTTCGGGCCCTATACACAATTTCAAATACTGCCCACACACACTTCTCTCGTGGTGGGTCCGCCAAGTATTACACAACTGCAACGGTCAGTCTGCGCGCGCTCCCAGCCGGTGCTGCACCGCTTATAGGCCCCCTCTGTCATTCACTAACAATTCAACACCTAAACAACGATGGGATGACAAGTTTTGATCCCTGTCACTAATTTACTAATAATTCAAGCATTAAACAATAACGCGATAACAAATTATTAATCAACTTCACAGAAAAATCACTTATCTTTGCTTTGACGCTTGTAGGCTGTCTTTCACATACCCATACATACTGGTCACAGTGGTCTTAACACTTGACCGTTTCGGGCCCTATACACAATTTCAAATACTGCCCACACACACTTCTCTCGTGGTGGGTCCGCCAAGTATTACACAACTGCAACGGTCAGTCTGCGCGCGCTCCCAGCCGGTGCTGCACCGCTTATAGGCCCCCTCTGTCATTCACTAACAATTCAACACCTAAACAACGATGGGATGACAAGTTTTGATCCCTGTCACTAATTTACTAATAATTCAAGCATTAAACAATAACGCGATAACAAATTATTAATCAACTTCACAGAAAAATCACTTATCTTTGCTTTGACGCTTGTAGGCTGTCTTTCACATACCCATACATACTGGTCACAGTGGTCTTAACACTTGACCGTTTCGGGCCCTATACACAATTTCAAATACTGCCCACACACACTTCTCTCGTGGTGGGTCCGCCAAGTATTACACAACTGCAACGGTCAGTCTGCGCGCGCTCCCAGCCGGTGCTGCACCGCTTATAGGCCCCCTCTGTCATTCACTAACAATTCAACACCTAAACAACGATGGGATGACAAGTTTTGATCCCTGTCACTAATTTACTAATAATTCAAGCATTAAACAATAACGCGATAACAAATTATTAATCAACTTCACAGAAAAATCACTTATCTTTGCTTTGACGCTTGTAGGCTGTCTTTCACATACCCATACATACTGGTCACAGTGGTCTTAACACTTGACCGTTTCGGGCCCTATACACAATTTCAAATACTGCCCACACACACTTCTCTCGTGGTGGGTCCGCCAAGTATTACACAACTGCAACGGTCAGTCTGCGCGCGCTCCCAGCCGGTGCTGCACCGCTTATAGGCCCCCTCTGTCATTCACTAACAATTCAACACCTAAACAACGATGGGATGACAAGTTTTGATCCCTGTCACTAATTTACTAATAATTCAAGCATTAAACAATAACGCGATAACAAATTATTAATCAACTTCACAGAAAAATCACTTATCTTTGCTTTGACGCTTGTAGGCTGTCTTTCACATACCCATACATACTGGTCACAGTGGTCTTAACACTTGACCGTTTCGGGCCCTATACACAATTTCAAATACTGCCCACACACACTTCTCTCGTGGTGGGTCCGCCAAGTATTACACAACTGCAACGGTCAGTCTGCGCGCGCTCCCAGCCGGTGCTGCACCGCTTATAGGCCCCCTCTGTCATTCACTAACAATTCAACACCTAAACAACGATGGGATGACAAGTTTTGATCCCTGTCACTAATTTACTAATAATTCAAGCATTAAACAATAACGCGATAACAAATTATTAATCAACTTCACAGAAAAATCACTTATCTTTGCTTTGACGCTTGTAGGCTGTCTTTCACATACCCATACATACTGGTCACAGTGGTCTTAACACTTGACCGTTTCGGGCCCTATACACAATTTCAAATACTGCCCACACACACTTCTCTCGTGGTGGGTCCGCCAAGTATTACACAACTGCAACGGTCAGTCTGCGCGCGCTCCCAGCCGGTGCTGCACCGCTTATAGGCCCCCTCTGTCATTCACTAACAATTCAACACCTAAACAACGATGGGATGACAAGTTTTGATCCCTGTCACTAATTTACTAATAATTCAAGCATTAAACAATAACGCGATAACAAATTATTAATCAACTTCACAGAAAAATCACTTATCTTTGCTTTGACGCTTGTAGGCTGTCTTTCACATACCCATACATACTGGTCACAGTGGTCTTAACACTTGACCGTTTCGGGCCCTATACACAATTTCAAATACTGCCCACACACACTTCTCTCGTGGTGGGTCCGCCAAGTATTACACAACTGCAACGGTCAGTCTGCGCGCGCTCCCAGCCGGTGCTGCACCGCTTATAGGCCCCCTCTGTCATTCACTAACAATTCAACACCTAAACAACGATGGGATGACAAGTTTTGATCCCTGTCACTAATTTACTAATAATTCAAGCATTAAACAATAACGCGATAACAAATTATTAATCAACTTCACAGAAAAATCACTTATCTTTGCTTTGACGCTTGTAGGCTGTCTTTCACATACCCATACATACTGGTCACAGTGGTCTTAACACTTGACCGTTTCGGGCCCTATACACAATTTCAAATACTGCCCACACACACTTCTCTCGTGGTGGGTCCGCCAAGTATTACACAACTGCAACGGTCAGTCTGCGCGCGCTCCCAGCCGGTGCTGCACCGCTTATAGGCCCCCTCTGTCATTCACTAACAATTCAACACCTAAACAACGATGGGATGACAAGTTTTGATCCCTGTCACTAATTTACTAATAATTCAAGCATTAAACAATAACGCGATAACAAATTATTAATCAACTTCACAGAAAAATCACTTATCTTTGCTTTGACGCTTGTAGGCTGTCTTTCACATACCCATACATACTGGTCACAGTGGTCTTAACACTTGACCGTTTCGGGCCCTATACACAATTTCAAATACTGCCCACACACACTTCTCTCGTGGTGGGTCCGCCAAGTATTACACAACTGCAACGGTCAGTCTGCGCGCGCTCCCAGCCGGTGCTGCACCGCTTATAGGCCCCCTCTGTCATTCACTAACAATTCAACACCTAAACAACGATGGGATGACAAGTTTTGATCCCTGTCACTAATTTACTAATAATTCAAGCATTAAACAATAACGCGATAACAAATTATTAATCAACTTCACAGAAAAATCACTTATCTTTGCTTTGACGCTTGTAGGCTGTCTTTCACATACCCATACATACTGGTCACAGTGGTCTTAACACTTGACCGTTTCGGGCCCTATACACAATTTCAAATACTGCCCACACACACTTCTCTCGTGGTGGGTCCGCCAAGTATTACACAACTGCAACGGTCAGTCTGCGCGCGCTCCCAGCCGGTGCTGCACCGCTTATAGGCCCCCTCTGTCATTCACTAACAATTCAACACCTAAACAACGATGGGATGACAAGTTTTGATCCCTGTCACTAATTTACTAATAATTCAAGCATTAAACAATAACGCGATAACAAATTATTAATCAACTTCACAGAAAAATCACTTATCTTTGCTTTGACGCTTGTAGGCTGTCTTTCACATACCCATACATACTGGTCACAGTGGTCTTAACACTTGACCGTTTCGGGCCCTATACACAATTTCAAATACTGCCCACACACACTTCTCTCGTGGTGGGTCCGCCAAGTATTACACAACTGCAACGGTCAGTCTGCGCGCGCTCCCAGCCGGTGCTGCACCGCTTATAGGCCCCCTCTGTCATTCACTAACAATTCAACACCTAAACAACGATGGGATGACAAGTTTTGATCCCTGTCACTAATTTACTAATAATTCAAGCATTAAACAATAACGCGATAACAAATTATTAATCAACTTCACAGAAAAATCACTTATCTTTGCTTTGACGCTTGTAGGCTGTCTTTCACATACCCATACATACTGGTCACAGTGGTCTTAACACTTGACCGTTTCGGGCCCTATACACAATTTCAAATACTGCCCACACACACTTCTCTCGTGGTGGGTCCGCCAAGTATTACACAACTGCAACGGTCAGTCTGCGCGCGCTCCCAGCCGGTGCTGCACCGCTTATAGGCCCCCTCTGTCATTCACTAACAATTCAACACCTAAACAACGATGGGATGACAAGTTTTGATCCCTGTCACTAATTTACTAATAATTCAAGCATTAAACAATAACGCGATAACAAATTATTAATCAACTTCACAGAAAAATCACTTATCTTTGCTTTGACGCTTGTAGGCTGTCTTTCACATACCCATACATACTGGTCACAGTGGTCTTAACACTTGACCGTTTCGGGCCCTATACACAATTTCAAATACTGCCCACACACACTTCTCTCGTGGTGGGTCCGCCAAGTATTACACAACTGCAACGGTCAGTCTGCGCGCGCTCCCAGCCGGTGCTGCACCGCTTATAGGCCCCCTCTGTCATTCACTAACAATTCAACACCTAAACAACGATGGGATGACAAGTTTTGATCCCTGTCACTAATTTACTAATAATTCAAGCATTAAACAATAACGCGATAACAAATTATTAATCAACTTCACAGAAAAATCACTTATCTTTGCTTTGACGCTTGTAGGCTGTCTTTCACATACCCATACATACTGGTCACAGTGGTCTTAACACTTGACCGTTTCGGGCCCTATACACAATTTCAAATACTGCCCACACACACTTCTCTCGTGGTGGGTCCGCCAAGTATTACACAACTGCAACGGTCAGTCTGCGCGCGCTCCCAGCCGGTGCTGCACCGCTTATAGGCCCCCTCTGTCATTCACTAACAATTCAACACCTAAACAACGATGGGATGACAAGTTTTGATCCCTGTCACTAATTTACTAATAATTCAAGCATTAAACAATAACGCGATAACAAATTATTAATCAACTTCACAGAAAAATCACTTATCTTTGCTTTGACGCTTGTAGGCTGTCTTTCACATACCCATACATACTGGTCACAGTGGTCTTAACACTTGACCGTTTCGGGCCCTATACACAATTTCAAATACTGCCCACACACACTTCTCTCGTGGTGGGTCCGCCAAGTATTACACAACTGCAACGGTCAGTCTGCGCGCGCTCCCAGCCGGTGCTGCACCGCTTATAGGCCCCCTCTGTCATTCACTAACAATTCAACACCTAAACAACGATGGGATGACAAGTTTTGATCCCTGTCACTAATTTACTAATAATTCAAGCATTAAACAATAACGCGATAACAAATTATTAATCAACTTCACAGAAAAATCACTTATCTTTGCTTTGACGCTTGTAGGCTGTCTTTCACATACCCATACATACTGGTCACAGTGGTCTTAACACTTGACCGTTTCGGGCCCTATACACAATTTCAAATACTGCCCACACACACTTCTCTCGTGGTGGGTCCGCCAAGTATTACACAACTGCAACGGTCAGTCTGCGCGCGCTCCCAGCCGGTGCTGCACCGCTTATAGGCCCCCTCTGTCATTCACTAACAATTCAACACCTAAACAACGATGGGATGACAAGTTTTGATCCCTGTCACTAATTTACTAATAATTCAAGCATTAAACAATAACGCGATAACAAATTATTAATCAACTTCACAGAAAAATCACTTATCTTTGCTTTGACGCTTGTAGGCTGTCTTTCACATACCCATACATACTGGTCACAGTGGTCTTAACACTTGACCGTTTCGGGCCCTATACACAATTTCAAATACTGCCCACACACACTTCTCTCGTGGTGGGTCCGCCAAGTATTACACAACTGCAACGGTCAGTCTGCGCGCGCTCCCAGCCGGTGCTGCACCGCTTATAGGCCCCCTCTGTCATTCACTAACAATTCAACACCTAAACAACGATGGGATGACAAGTTTTGATCCCTGTCACTAATTTACTAATAATTCAAGCATTAAACAATAACGCGATAACAAATTATTAATCAACTTCACAGATGTCATCCCATCGTTGTTTAGGTGTTGAATTGTTAGTGAATGACAGAGGGGGCCTATAAGCGGTGCAGCACCGGCTGGGAGCGCGCGCAGACTGACCGTTGCAGTTGTGTAATACTTGGCGGACCCACCACGAGAGAAGTGTGTGTGGGCAGTATTTGAAATTGTGTATAGGGCCCGAAACGGTCAAGTGTTAAGACCACTGTGACCAGTATGTATGGGTATGTGAAAGACAGCCTACAAGCGTCAAAGCAAAGATAAGTGATTTTTCTGTGAAGTTGATTAATAATTTGTTATCGCGTTATTGTTTAATGCTTGAATTATTAGTAAATTAGTGACAGGGATCAAAACTTGTCATCCCATCGTTGTTTAGGTGTTGAATTGTTAGTGAATGACAGAGGGGGCCTATAAGCGGTGCAGCACCGGCTGGGAGCGCGCGCAGACTGACCGTTGCAGTTGTGTAATACTTGGCGGACCCACCACGAGAGAAGTGTGTGTGGGCAGTATTTGAAATTGTGTATAGGGCCCGAAACGGTCAAGTGTTAAGACCACTGTGACCAGTATGTATGGGTATGTGAAAGACAGCCTACAAGCGTCAAAGCAAAGATAAGTGATTTTTCTGTGAAGTTGATTAATAATTTGTTATCGCGTTATTGTTTAATGCTTGAATTATTAGTAAATTAGTGACAGGGATCAAAACTTGTCATCCCATCGTTGTTTAGGTGTTGAATTGTTAGTGAATGACAGAGGGGGCCTATAAGCGGTGCAGCACCGGCTGGGAGCGCGCGCAGACTGACCGTTGCAGTTGTGTAATACTTGGCGGACCCACCACGAGAGAAGTGTGTGTGGGCAGTATTTGAAATTGTGTATAGGGCCCGAAACGGTCAAGTGTTAAGACCACTGTGACCAGTATGTATGGGTATGTGAAAGACAGCCTACAAGCGTCAAAGCAAAGATAAGTGATTTTTCTGTGAAGTTGATTAATAATTTGTTATCGCGTTATTGTTTAATGCTTGAATTATTAGTAAATTAGTGACAGGGATCAAAACTTGTCATCCCATCGTTGTTTAGGTGTTGAATTGTTAGTGAATGACAGAGGGGGCCTATAAGCGGTGCAGCACCGGCTGGGAGCGCGCGCAGACTGACCGTTGCAGTTGTGTAATACTTGGCGGACCCACCACGAGAGAAGTGTGTGTGGGCAGTATTTGAAATTGTGTATAGGGCCCGAAACGGTCAAGTGTTAAGACCACTGTGACCAGTATGTATGGGTATGTGAAAGACAGCCTACAAGCGTCAAAGCAAAGATAAGTGATTTTTCTGTGAAGTTGATTAATAATTTGTTATCGCGTTATTGTTTAATGCTTGAATTATTAGTAAATTAGTGACAGGGATCAAAACTTGTCATCCCATCGTTGTTTAGGTGTTGAATTGTTAGTGAATGACAGAGGGGGCCTATAAGCGGTGCAGCACCGGCTGGGAGCGCGCGCAGACTGACCGTTGCAGTTGTGTAATACTTGGCGGACCCACCACGAGAGAAGTGTGTGTGGGCAGTATTTGAAATTGTGTATAGGGCCCGAAACGGTCAAGTGTTAAGACCACTGTGACCAGTATGTATGGGTATGTGAAAGACAGCCTACAAGCGTCAAAGCAAAGATAAGTGATTTTTCTGTGAAGTTGATTAATAATTTGTTATCGCGTTATTGTTTAATGCTTGAATTATTAGTAAATTAGTGACAGGGATCAAAACTTGTCATCCCATCGTTGTTTAGGTGTTGAATTGTTAGTGAATGACAGAGGGGGCCTATAAGCGGTGCAGCACCGGCTGGGAGCGCGCGCAGACTGACCGTTGCAGTTGTGTAATACTTGGCGGACCCACCACGAGAGAAGTGTGTGTGGGCAGTATTTGAAATTGTGTATAGGGCCCGAAACGGTCAAGTGTTAAGACCACTGTGACCAGTATGTATGGGTATGTGAAAGACAGCCTACAAGCGTCAAAGCAAAGATAAGTGATTTTTCTGTGAAGTTGATTAATAATTTGTTATCGCGTTATTGTTTAATGCTTGAATTATTAGTAAATTAGTGACAGGGATCAAAACTTGTCATCCCATCGTTGTTTAGGTGTTGAATTGTTAGTGAATGACAGAGGGGGCCTATAAGCGGTGCAGCACCGGCTGGGAGCGCGCGCAGACTGACCGTTGCAGTTGTGTAATACTTGGCGGACCCACCACGAGAGAAGTGTGTGTGGGCAGTATTTGAAATTGTGTATAGGGCCCGAAACGGTCAAGTGTTAAGACCACTGTGACCAGTATGTATGGGTATGTGAAAGACAGCCTACAAGCGTCAAAGCAAAGATAAGTGATTTTTCTGTGAAGTTGATTAATAATTTGTTATCGCGTTATTGTTTAATGCTTGAATTATTAGTAAATTAGTGACAGGGATCAAAACTTGTCATCCCATCGTTGTTTAGGTGTTGAATTGTTAGTGAATGACAGAGGGGGCCTATAAGCGGTGCAGCACCGGCTGGGAGCGCGCGCAGACTGACCGTTGCAGTTGTGTAATACTTGGCGGACCCACCACGAGAGAAGTGTGTGTGGGCAGTATTTGAAATTGTGTATAGGGCCCGAAACGGTCAAGTGTTAAGACCACTGTGACCAGTATGTATGGGTATGTGAAAGACAGCCTACAAGCGTCAAAGCAAAGATAAGTGATTTTTCTGTGAAGTTGATTAATAATTTGTTATCGCGTTATTGTTTAATGCTTGAATTATTAGTAAATTAGTGACAGGGATCAAAACTTGTCATCCCATCGTTGTTTAGGTGTTGAATTGTTAGTGAATGACAGAGGGGGCCTATAAGCGGTGCAGCACCGGCTGGGAGCGCGCGCAGACTGACCGTTGCAGTTGTGTAATACTTGGCGGACCCACCACGAGAGAAGTGTGTGTGGGCAGTATTTGAAATTGTGTATAGGGCCCGAAACGGTCAAGTGTTAAGACCACTGTGACCAGTATGTATGGGTATGTGAAAGACAGCCTACAAGCGTCAAAGCAAAGATAAGTGATTTTTCTGTGAAGTTGATTAATAATTTGTTATCGCGTTATTGTTTAATGCTTGAATTATTAGTAAATTAGTGACAGGGATCAAAACTTGTCATCCCATCGTTGTTTAGGTGTTGAATTGTTAGTGAATGACAGAGGGGGCCTATAAGCGGTGCAGCACCGGCTGGGAGCGCGCGCAGACTGACCGTTGCAGTTGTGTAATACTTGGCGGACCCACCACGAGAGAAGTGTGTGTGGGCAGTATTTGAAA
Organism: Babylonia areolata; assembly: GCF_041734735.1. Classification (NCBI taxonomy): domain Eukaryota; kingdom Metazoa; phylum Mollusca; class Gastropoda; order Neogastropoda; family Buccinidae; genus Babylonia; species Babylonia areolata. The sequence goes on along the minus strand of NC_134910.1, from coordinate 12,305,030 downwards.
TTGTGTATAGGGCCCGAAACGGTCAAGTGTTAAGACCACTGTGACCAGTATGTATGGGTATGTGAAAGACAGCCTACAAGCGTCAAAGCAAAGATAAGTGATTTTTCTGTGAAG
>NC_134910.1:12284916-12299916 GCF_041734735.1 Babylonia areolata | reverse complement strand
CCCCACATGGACATAGATGTTTTTAGCAGCCCCTCTACCCCCCCTCCCCCCTTTACACTTCTATCCCCACATGGACATACATGTTTTTAAAAATGGACTAAATACTGCTACAAATTGGTACCAATATTGCAGCAGAGTACATCTGCACTTTTTTTTTTTTTTCGTTTCAAACCGATGGCCTGCTCTAACGTTCACACAGTCTGTCCACTTATGGTGATAACATATCAAACATTATGTAAACTCAGTAAACGTCCATCCCCCACCCCCACCCCCATTTGGCCTTTCAACCCCAAATCAACTGGCCTTTAGCAATGTCTTACCTTACCAACTATTGTGCTCGTTATTTCAGCTTGTCTGTGGACATCTTAAATGATCTGTTGTGTGAGAAACAAGGTGAAAGCGGCTGTGAAATCTTGTTCCACAGAACCAGCAGTCCCATAGCTTCTGTCCTTGACCTTGTTGGAGAAACTGGGTCAGACATCTGGCCACCGCATGCGCACGTGCGTACCTCTGTGTTGTTCTCGTGAGATCTTGTCTTGGATTCAAGTGTTGGGTTTCAGGGATGTCACCTTGTGTTGTGTGTGATTTCTGTGGTTGTGTGGTGCAATCATGTGCGCAAAGTTGTGTAGGTCTGTTTATTACATATTGACCACTACCGTTTCGCTGAACGCTTGAACGAAAACGATCATGTGAGTTTTCATGTCGAGATCCTGACGAACCATGATCTTTCCTGACATCCTGAACACTGCAGGATGAATGGCTACCTAAACCAGCCTGCTCAAGACCATACCCGGGCATCGTGTGTTTGAATACAGATGGTATGGTGTCATTCACTTGCAGCAGCCTCCCTTCATCACTGTGTGAATACACATTGTTAACGGGTCTGTGTGGTGGAACGTCGTGAGGTGTGGACGATGGTCTCTGTCCAGGTGGTGATACCATGTGGAGTGATAGAGTTGTCCCGCTTGTAATTCTGTGGAGATGGTGCCTCTCAGCCCCGTCTATGTACGCCAGTGATGGTTGTTGTTGGGTTGGCATCTCCGTGAAACAATTGTCGTGGGTAGCAGTAAGGTTGTGGACTTTGCGTGTGCAGAGGAGATCAAGAGAATCCAGACACACTGTGCTCAAAGGAGACAGGCTGTTTGTCCCCACACGTGGTCCCTGGACCTGGCTCTGGGAGGATGTCGATGCCATGAGTGTGGGGAGAAATTCACTGTGACTGGTCTTCGGGGAACTGTTTTCAGCACTGGATCCTTTGGTGTCGCTCAACACCTCCTCCAGTATTTGTGCTTCACAATGTGCTCGCAAATTTGCGTTGTAAGTTAGGTTTGGTAAGCTTTCACACTTTTGGCTCTTGAGGTACTTCCTTGTGCCTGCATCATGAGTTTGCATTGGCCTCTTTTTCGTATTTCTTTTTATGTCTGTGTCACTGTTTTTGTGTTGATGCTGTCTATACTCGTTTCTAGATAGATTGTGGATACTAAGTGGAACAGAAACAGTTCTTGCCTCATCGACTTCACAGTTGGGGACATTATCTGTCGATATATCAGTTGTTGGGAAGCCAGCTGATAAAATGGGTTCCTGTGTGTTTACTGGACAGTCTGATTTACTTATGACATTGGTTGTTCCTTGATCTGATATTATGTTCTCTCTAATCTGGCCATGAGGAAACGCGATCAGGTTTTCTTCAGGCCGAACGCTTGAGTCTTTTCCAAGAGACTCAGTCACATGTGAGTCATTGGAAGTACTGCAGACTGGAGAATAAAGTGACTCCTTCGATGTATGTGGTGTGGCTTTACATGGGGGTGATTCTGGTGGATTCCTTGAGCATTTTTCGGAACTGTCATTTTTGGAATCGTTTCCAGTTATACAACCATCTGCATCTGGGTGAGTTTCCTCTTTCGCAAAGTCTCCACTTGTATCCACTATGTTCACGATCTGAGGGTGTGAAGAATGTGGACAGCAAGATTTAATAAATGATAAAAACTCGGGATCGAAGAAATAACCAGAAATGTCCGCGTGAGACGAGTCATAGTTGGAAATCTGCGGTGACAGAATTCCATTCACGAGTGCAGCGTTCGAACAGTCTTGGTTTTGATCTTCATTTTTGTTTTCGTGGTTAAGATTCGTTTCAAGGGAGTTAAACACATCAAAAGACAACTCGTCGTCTTGAATGACTGGTTCGTGATCATTATTTTCTGTTTTGCCCTCTGCACTGTGTTGTCTCGAAGTAAAAGCGGGGTGATTTGAACTGTCGTCTGCTTTAAACGACATCTGTGTAGGGGAAGAAGTGTGCAAAGCGAAATCTTTCGAACTGGAACAACTGTGACTCGCACTGCCTACTGATTCCGGCCTATCATCTAAATCTGTCCGGTGGGATCTGATGGGAGACTCCCCATCAGCACTCGATGTTCTTTCTAGTCCTGAATCCCCACTGACATTGTCGTAAAACTTTGAGGTATTCATCTCTGAGCTTTGTGCGGACAATGACGATTCATGAAGCAGTTGACTTTTTTTCGCTTCACCACACGAACGTTCAGCTGACTGTCCACGTACTCCATCACTATCACACGAAATTTCTTCTCTGTTGTCTTCCATCCTATGATATGAATTTTCATTTTTGTAATAGTTAAACTTATCCAAGAAAACACCATCCTCGTCTTTCTTAAAACAGTGAAATAAAATGCTGCCTTTGTTTGATCTACTGATGAAAGGAAATTCGTCCTGTCTGTACCTATCACCTGAAGGTTCTTCTACATTGTTTCCCGTCTTGGTAACTAAACATTGCTCTCTGTTTTGGTCAAATGCGTCTAGAAAACTACCTTCTTGGTTGTTCTCAGTTCTGTCGAATAAAATTTTATCTCCGTTTTCATCAGTGCTAACGGAATTGTCGTCATTGTTGTCCTCGCTGAAGCTGTCACATAAACTACATTCAGTCTCCTCCCCAAACAGATAAAACAAAAAGCCATCACCTCTCCCATCATCCACGCTCTCTGCTGAATTGTCATCTGTGTTATTGAGCTGAAGCATGAAATCATCCAGAGATTGTGGTCCTGGTGTCTCGGACTGAACCAGCATCGTTTGTTTTCTTTGTGTGTCCGTACGTTGTTTCTTCTCTACACTTTGCAGAAGCGAGGAATCGTCGATGTTGAGATTTCGATTCATGCTGGAGGTATGACGCAATATTGTTGATGGGTCATTCATGCTGGAGGTATGACGCAATATTGTTGATGGGTCATTCATGCTGGAGGTATGACGCAATATTGTTGATAGGTCGTTCATGGTGGAACCATGACGTAGTATCGGTGATGGGTCATTCATGCTGGAACCATGACGTAGTATCGGTGATGGGTCAATAGTTGTGAGGTCACCAGTGACGTCCAAGGGCAGGGGGGTCAGTAGGTCAGAAGTGGAGAGGTCCATGAATAGCCCGCACTCTATGTTATTCATGATGTCGACGGTTCTGGGGGAAAAAGATTATATATATATATATATATATATATATATATATATATATATAAAGAAATGACATTCTTGTAATGTTAGGTATTTCAGCACAACAGTAGCAATAACAAGGCTCTCCTATGCAGCAAGATGTGGTGTAGTACAGTGTGTGGGGGGGAAGTGTGTGTGTGGGGGGGGGGGGGGGGGCCGGGGGGGGGGGGGGGTATGTGTGTGTACGTGTGTTTGTCTCTGTGTGTGTGTGTCTGTGTCTGTGTGTACGTGCGTTCGTGTGTGTGTGTGTGCACACGTGTGCGTGTGTGTGTGTGTGTTGAAGGGAGGGAGTGAGTTTGGGACAGGACAAGGAGGGGGTGGGGGAGCTGGACAATGATTAAGAAAAGAGACTTCCGACACCCCCTCCGCGTGAGAGGAGAGAGAGAGAGAGAGAGAGAGAGAGAGAGGATGAACAAGACACTAGCGAGAACGGGAGAGGAGTACAGAGAGAAAGAAGAGGGAGGGAGGGAGGGAACGAGGGAAAGAGACTTTCTTCTTTCTGGACATCGAACAAAAGCCCTGCATGGTTTGACCACAAGAAAGTTCTCCTTTTTGGTAACAGAGTGACTCGAAAATGAAATGATATCCAAGTGATTTTTTTTTTAAATTATTTTATTATTTTTTATTGATTGTCCTAAAATTTGGTCTTAACTCTCTCCATACGTTTGGCGAAAGAGACGACGTTAACAGCGTTTCACCCCAATTACCACCATCAAAATATTGCAATAGGAAGGCTCTTATACTGAAGAGGTGAATGTTGACAAAGAATACCACAATTCTGATGACGGAAGCTAAAGGTTGGGTCATTCAGACACTGGACCTCCGAGGGGTCTGTGTAGAGGAGAAGAGAGGACTGGGCGTACTGAGTGAGTTAAGACTTCAACGGCAGTACAGTAATGAAAGGAACCAATTAGGACCGTGGCGTGGACCCGGAAAGGACAAAAATATGGTGTCCTTTCCGTCATATCAGCGGATATCCAGATGGAGACCCGATCCTACTATCACAATTAACATCTTTAAAGCGCTAGCGGGACCCGAAATTTCGGACACGAAAATATGAAAGCATCCTCTCTCTCTCTCTCTCTCTCTCTCTCTCTCTCTCTCTCTCTCTCTCTATATATATATATATATATATATATATATATATATATCACACACACACACACACACACACACACACACATACACACACACACACGAATGTGACAAAGACAGAAAACATAAATTTATTGTTATCCTATGCACACACACACACACACACACACACACACACACACACACACACGAATGTGACAAAGACAGAAAACATAAATTTATTGTTATCCTATGCACACACACACACACACACACACACACACACACACGAATGTGACAAAACGGAAAACATAAATTTATTGTCATCCCATGCTCGAATCCACTTTTGTGATCAATATCCAAACCACTTGATGGTTCTGGATTAAACAATAATGCAGCTGCCGCATATATACCTGGCCTGAACGCAGAAAAGTTTTATAACGTGGGAAAAAATAAGTCAGTCTTTACCGCAGAACTAGTTGCAGTACTTATGGCATTGAATTTTTTACTCGATTTTCCAAAAGATATTTTCCAAATTGTTTTTGTGTTGACTCCAAGTCAGTTATTAATGCTATCATATCTATACACTCGAAAGGTATATCTGAAATTACTATTGAAATCAGACATCTAGATCATTTACTCTCAGTGAGGGGTACTTGCATAACTTTTCTCTTGATTCCTTCGCATTGTGGCATTTTTTTATAATGAGAAGGTTGACTTGTTAGCAAAAAAAAAAAAAGGAGCAAAGAGATCAGCTGAGTCAGCATGTTTATCTCTTCCATTTTCATTGCAACAATGTTATAGTATAGTGGAACAGATCCAGCGATCATACTTTCAGGTAAAAGAAAGGAATATAGACCCCCCCCCCCCCCCCCCCGGGTTTTTTTTTCGTTTTTTTTTTTTTTTTTTTGTTGTTGTTTTTAAAAGTGGATAGACATTAAATGAAATCGAACACACACACACACACAAGCTCGAACGAACAGCAGCAGAAGCAACAACACACGCATACGCGCATGAATGGACGCACATGCACACACACGCGCACGCACGCACACACACACACACCCTCACACATCCGCAGTAAAACACGCACACACACACATGCATACACACAGACCTACGCACAAGGGCACTCAAATAAACAGCAACAAAAGTAGCAATGGACTTATGCATGAACACACACACACACACACGCACACATACACACACACACACACACACACACACACACACACACACACCAAACGAAATCTAACCAAGACGAGAAGCGAAGACTACAATAGTACACAACAAACAACAAGATTACACCCCAAGCTCACCAATACCAGTAATATGTGCGAGTTCTCCAATGGACAATCCCTTCGTGGTAAAGGTTTGATGAGTTATGAGCGAATGTCACCTAAAACCAGACCAGCTGGAGTGTTCTATTTTGATGTGTCCATTTCATTTTTCCAACCGCTCATTGCAAACACGAAGTTCACGTGTTCTTAATAATATCTGGAAACCACCGAGGCAACCATGTGTTTGTTCTGTATTGTCCATGTGTTCTGTGTGGCTTGTTCAGGATTAACTCTCTCCATACGAACGGCGAAAGAGACGACGTTGACAGCGTTTCACCCCAATTACCACCATCAAAATATTACGAGCGGAAGGCTCTTACACTGAAGAGGTGAATGTTGACAAAGAATACCACAATTCTGACAACGGAAGTTAAAGGTTGGGTCATTGAGACACCCACTGGACTTCCGAGGGGTCTGTGTAGAGAAGAGAGGACTGGCCGTATTGAGTGAGTTAAAGAGGCTATGCCAGTCTTGAATAAAAGCTAATTTGTGTGTGCACATTTCTTCTGCCTTTGCTGCTGTGTGCGCATGTCAAATGATAGGTATAAGGACAGGTCCGGCGCCTGCTTTTTTTTGAGGAAGTGTCTGGCTTTGTTCCATGTACCTTTTATTGACCTGTGTGCTAGCTGAATCGGTAGCGTAAGCAGTATTGACTTGAAGTTGTGTACCTTGTGAATGGATAGAGTTACCACTCTTTACTATTTGTTACTTTGTTATGTGTTCATTATTGATATGATGTGTGTTGATGTCACATGCTAAATGATTATTATATGGATTAATATAGGATTTTTTTTTCCTGCGTACTGTCCAAACTTTGGTGACGAACGACTGGGGAAAAAAGGTACAGTATACGTATACCCCTTCCACATGGAGTTTTTAAGCGAATGACAAAGTACCTAAGTGTCGCTTTTCCCTTAGTATTTTATTTTTCATCTGCTTTATTTATCATCATTGTTGTCTTATTTATTTATTTTTTAAATTATTATTTTATTATTATTATTATTATTATTATTATTACTACCCTTTTCTATATTGTAATTATTATTTATTTATTTATTTATGTAAGTTTATCTATTATTTATTCCACACACACACACACCCTTTTTTTCTTCTTTTTTTTCAAGGCCTGACTAAGCGCGTTGGGTTACGCTGCTGGTCAGGCATCTGCTTGGCAGATGTGGTGTAGCGTATATGGTTTTGTCCGAACGCAGTGACGCCTCCTTGAGCTACTGAAACTGTGAGAACATTCCTGGTGCCTTCAGGAGCATGGCCCTTCCCAGTCGGGGCCGTTCCACAGCGTTGTCCACCTGCTTCCTTGGTACCGCCAGAGGCTCAAGACCAGGAAGCCGGTGACCAGGACGATCCGGATGATGATCCCAGAGGCAGCCGAGACCCTGGATGGCTGCTTCCACTGTACGGACTGGGACACCCAGCTGGAGGCATGCTCGTTGTTTGATGAGCGGGTCGATACCATCGCAGCCTACACAGACTTCTGTGTGGAAATGCTGGTGCCCACATCAGTATCAGTAGCTCAAGGAGGCGTCGCTGCGTTCGGTCAAATCCATATACGCTACAACACATCTGCCAAGCACATGCCTGACCAGCAGCATAACCCAACGCGCTTAGTCAGGCCTGGAGAAAAAAAAAAAAAAAAAAATTAATAAAAAAAAAAAAAGATAAATACATAAAATACTACTACTACTAATAATAATATTTATAATGCGCAAAATCTTGATGAGGTCAACTCTAAGCGCACGCACGCACGCACACACACACACAAGACAACAATAATGATAAATAAGCAAATAAATGTAAAAAAAAAAAAAAAAAAAAAAAAAAATGCAGACACACGTTCACACATACACACACACACATGCATAACATATATGCAACAAACATCCAGTTTCACAGGTATGAAAGCACGATCAAATACACATAAACGTACATAAGCACCAACACACACACACACACAGAGAGAGAGAGAGAGAGAGAGAGCAGGTGAAGGTGAATGTGTTCCCAAACATGTAAGGCGTGGGTAACGAGGGAGGTGGCCCCCATCTTCTGGCAGCATCAGCAGGCGTTCAGGGACGGTGACAAGGAGCAGGTGAAGCAACTGCAGAAGGAATGGCGGAAGATGTCCCTTGTCAACAGGAGAAAGTTTCAGAAGAAGGTGGAAGAGAGCTTCCAGTCTGGTAATTCCAGGCAGCTGTGACAGAACCTGCAAATCATTTTATATGTGGCGTTTCGCTAGGGGGCAACATGCAGATGTTTGTGCTTCATCCGTGTTTTTGCTGTCTTTGTGCTTTTATTTTGTTTTAAATATTGTTTTAAAGTGGTTATTAGCTGTTAAAGATGAAGAGTGTGACAATTGTGAGGCTGTTTGTGGTGGTGCTGGCTGTATTCCGGACTTGTGTTTTTGGTGTTTTTGTGTCACCGGGTGGTTCAAATGGCGGACAGCGAGGAGGTACAGGCGCCTTACATAACGACCGTGATTTCTTTCTCAGTTTACGGTCAGTGCGCGACCCATCCGCTTTTACTGAGCAACTGTTTCCCCGTGATCTTATTTGTGATGATGAAGAGAATGAAAGAGAAGGTGAGAGAAAGAAAGCACGAAAGGGAGGAAAGAGAGGAGGCGTGAAGAGAAGACTGAGAAAAAATAATACTAAGCCCCCACTGCCATCTATGATTTTATCCAGTGTCACATCTCTTAAACCAAACGACAAAGACTGTAATTTAGATGAAGTACGGGTAAACTGTCGATTTTTAATCGATTTTAGGAACTCATGTTTACCGAAACCTGGTTCAGTGGGAAAGTGTCGAATGACGGGCGCAATAGCCGAGTGGTTTAAGCGTTGGATTTTCAATTTGAAGGTCCCGGGTTCGAATCACGGTAACGGCGCCTGGTGGGTAAAGGGTGGTGATTTTTCCGATCTCCCATGTCAACATATGTGCAGACCTGCTAGTGCCTGAACCCCCTTCGTGTGTATACGCACGCAGAAGATCAAATATGCACGTTAAAGATCCTGTAACCCATGTCAGTGTTCGGTGGGTTATGGAGACACGAAAATACCCAGCATACATGAACCACGACAGACTCATCGGCAAGTCGATGTTGGTCGTGTAACAGAAAGGAGAAGAAGAAGAAAGTGTTGCGATCGATGGTTTTAACACTCCGTACAGAATGGACAGAGTCTGCACGGGGAAGAAAATGGGTAGTTGCGTGTGCCTGTATGTCAACGAGCAGTCGTGTGACAGTGCGAATGCGTGTGTGTGAAAAAGAAATTGTGAAAACAGAAACTTGAACTCCTGACAGTGTCGCTAAGGCCTCGGTATCTGCTACGTGAGTTCGGCCGCATCTTTCTCACTGTTGTGTTCGCCCCAGTTTTTGACCAGGCATCTGCTGCACGTGCAGGGAAAACGATCGCAGGTGTTGTTCGCGACCTTCAACTCATTTCTGCCGACACCCCATGTTTTATTGTTGGAGATTTTAATCACTGTGATTTAAAGAAAGCCTTACCTTCTTTTAAACACGAAAAAGGTAACGTTTCAGTCAGGAAACAAGAATGATAGAAATCTCGTACAAAAGAAGCTTACATGGGAATTAAGGAGGGGACAGAGGGAATTCGAATCAAAAGCTGAGCAGCAGTTTCAGACAGGAAAAATGGCAGCTGCGTGGGATGGGTTAAAAATTATCACCGGAGAAACGAAAAGGAAAACAGTTACTTGTGAAATGAAAATAGATGAACAGCTTGATTTTTCAAACAAACTTAATGATTTCTATTGTCGCTTTGAAAGGAATGATCTGGGAAGGGAACTAGATGGTGTTATCTCACAGATGCAGGAAAAGATCAAAGAAAGAAACAAAGGTTAGGACTTTGAGGTCGATGCAAAAGTTGTTGAATCTTTATTTTTGAAACTGAATGTTAAGAAGGGAATAGGCCCAGATAATATCTACGGAAGATTACTGAAAACATGTGCTTCCCAGCTGTGTGACATGTTCTGTAAAATTTTCAACTGGTCTTTCAAGGACTGCTCTGTCCCCAGCATCTGGAAAAAAAACTCCACTACCAGTCCTATCCCCAAGGAAAAAAAACACCCAGCCGCACTAAATGATTACCGCCCTGTTGCCCTGACTTCAATAGTGATGATATGCTTTGAAGAAATTGTTCTCCGCCGTCTACTTTCTTTCACTAAACAACATCTTGACCCTCTCCAGTTTGCTTACAAACCACACAGAAGTATTGATGATGCTATTCTAACCCTCCTTCATAATGCTTTCCTTCATTTAGATAACACAGGATCTTTTGTTCGTATTCTTTTTGTTGACTTCTCTTCCGCTTTTAACGCAATACAACCTCATCTCCTTGCCCTCAAACTGCTGGGCTTGGATGTTGATCCGATGCTTACTTTTTGGATAGTAAGCTTTCTTCTCAATAGAACACAGTCCGTTTGTTTTTATTCTGCCCACTCTTCTCTAAAGTCTACTTCTACTGGTGCACCCCAAGGTACAGTACTGTCCCCTGTCCTATTTACACTGTGCACAAATGACTGCAGAGGCACGGGGGAAACTCATGTCATAAAATATTCTGATGATTCAGCTATTGAAGATCTGTCCAACTCTGATGCTATCTACTTTAGTGAAATCAAAAAGTTCTGTACTTGGTGTGAGGAAAACTATCTGGATCTGAACATATTGAAAACAAAAGAAATGTTGATAGATTTTCGGAAAGACCCCTTGCCTGTAGCTAACCCTGTTATAGATGGTCAAACAGTGGAGAGGGTAAATGAATATAACTATTTAGGGACTATCTTAAACAGTAAGCTGACTTTTGACAAGAAAATTGATTCCATTCACAAGAAATGAGAATCTAGAATATCGTGTTAGCAGAAACTCAGGAATATTGATAAAAAATTCCAATATTCTTCAAAGTTACTATCGATGATGCATCGAGTCCGTGCTGACAGTTTCATTTCTGTGCTGGTATGAAGTTTGGGAGTGAAGAGTAAGCGTGTTTTGATTGATGTCATGAGTGTGTGCAGTAAAATTGTGGGAGTGAAGCAAGCTAGTATGAAAGAGCTGTATGAGAAGCGAGTGGTTCACAAAAGCAGACAGATAGCAACTGACGACACCCATATTTTAGCAAAGTACTATGAGCTACTGCCATCAGGACGACGCTACAGAACTTTTAAATTGAAATCCAGAACACTGAAGAATTTTATTCCACGTTCAATCCACCTTTTAAATTCTTGAGAAGTGTGTGTGTGTGTGTGTGTGTGTGTGTGCGCATGTGCGTGTGTTTCTTTGTGTGTGTATGTCACTGTGTGTGTATGCGTGCACGAGCAGGCGCTCGTGCGCACGCGCGCGCAAGTGTGTCTGTGCCTGTGCTTTCATGTGAGTTCGTGTGAAAGTCCGTGCATGACAGGTTATACCTTGCTTTAGTCACTGCCTTGTTTAGCTTAAAACACATGACGATGGTTGTTATAAATGTGCAATATGTAGGATGAATGTGCACTATGCAGGACGAATGTTCAATACAATAATATGCCTGATGTTAACTTTCATTTAAATATATTTATGTTAATAATTATGTTGTGATAATCATTAATTACAGTTATTTTAAAGCTAATAGTTATGTGAAATACTTTTATTTGAAACATATGTTTATTACTCCTGTTTAATCAAGTAATGTTTAATGTTGTATTTCTGTGTGTGTACTGATTGTCTGGTTGTGTTTTATCGCACCTGATGCAGTTTATCTTGTGAGATAATTAAGTTATTCTTATTTTAATTATAATCAGTGTGCAATATAGTATGTCATGCTCACAATCATATTCAAAATAATGTTTATTTCATTTCATTTATTTATTCATTTTTAAAAATTGCCTCTAATGTGTGGAATGAAAGTACGAAACAATGTCCCCTACGTGATATTTTTACATCTGTGTGTTCGTTATAATTCTAATAACTGTTATTGTTGTTGTTGTTTTTTACAGTGATGGTCTCCATGTTGTTTACTTGTCTATGTTGGGATAATGCACCTAATCAAATTTCTCTAATTGGAGATAATAAAGTTATTCTTATCTTATCTTGTCTTATCAGCCAGGGCTGTAAAGCACTTGCGGGCGATCCGTGACGACGATTCGCATCCACTCTCTGTGGAGTTGGGGCGCCAGGCCTCGGCAAGGTCAGTCAGAATGCTGAGCGTGAGGACCAGGACCAACAGGTTCTATAACCCATTCATGCCAGCTGCAGTAAGACTCGGCAATTATGTATAGGAGGCTCTGCTCAAGTGCATGAATAAGTGATGGGGACTGACATCCCTTCTATCCACTAACCGACAGTGTATGTGTATATGAGTGTGAACATGTGTATGAGTGTGTGTGTGTGTGTGTGGTTGTGCGTGCGTGGTGTGTGTGGTGTGGTGTGTGTTTGTGTATGTATGCGTGTGTGGCTTTAGAATATGTGCAATGCGGTTTAGTTGACCGCAGTGGACGTGCATGTGAATTCAATAATATGTATATTTGTATATACCTATTTCTGTTTGGTGCCATTCGATTTTATCTTTTTAGTTTTAAATTATTTATTTGTTTTCAAGGGGTTTCTATGTTGGGCACGTGCTGCTGCCAAAATCCAAAGCTCTGTAATTAAGTATAGATTATAAAGTTTGTTTACGTTTCGTGGTATTTTTTATCTGTATTTGTATTTCTTTTTATCACAACAGATTTCTCTGTGTGAAATTCGGGCTGCTTTAGCCAGGGAGAGCGCGTCGCTACACTACAGCGCCCCCCACCCCCCTCCTCCCCTTTTTAAATTTTTTTTTCCTGTCGAAGTGGATTTTTCTTCAGAATTTTGCCAGGAACAACCTTTTTGTTGCCGTGGGTTCTTTTACGTGCGCAAAGTGCATGCTGCACACGGGACCTTGGTTTATCGTTTCATCCGAATGACTAAAGAAAAGTGAGTTTTGTGTCTTTGTGGGTTTGTATTTCTATTTCTTTTTATCACAACAGATTTCTCTGTGTGAAATCCGTTATTTGCAAGTGTTAACGATACTACAATGTAAATTCTCATAATAATGCGCACGCTTGACCCCCAACCTTTCATTTCTTCCAGATTCTAAGGTCTGCAGATGGCATGAAGTCAACAATTAAAAAAAAACAAAAAAAAATGACGTAAACGCGATGACATAATTTCAAGATCGTATGACGTAAGGCGGCACAACGGAAGATGACGTTGTTTTGGTAGCGGACTGCGTTGAGATACTGTGGACAGAATTATGGCTGATGTTCACTTGCTGTTGGCACTTTTGGTCTCCCAAGCTGTGGTATTTCCAGCGGCAGGTACGTCATTTGTTTGAAATTAACAAAGGAAATGATATTGTGTCAACACTGACAATGTTGCTTCTGTTGGGTTCGGAACTTCAGTTCTTGTGTTTTATTAGATTTCGTCTTGTTTAGATCTCTCTCTCTCTGTCTTTCTTTCTGTCTCTGTCTCTCTCTGTCGAGAATGAAGTTCACTTTTTATTTTGCTGCCCCATGTTGAATGAACTCAGATATCAGTTAATTCATCCAAATTATTATGGCCAACCTTCCTGGTTCAGATTATCAATGTCATCTACTAAGGAATCCGTTATCAAGCAATTAGCAATTTACTTATACAAAATGATTAACAAATAGTAAAGAGTGGTAACTCTCTCCATTACACAAGGTACACAACTTCAAGTCAGTGATGCTTACGCTACCGATTCAGCTAGCACACAGGTAAATAAAAGGTACATTGGAACAAACCCAGACACTTCCTCAAAAAAGGAAGCGCCGGGCCTGTCCTTATACCAATCATTTGACATGTGCACACAGCAGCAAAGACAGAAGAAATGTGCAAACACAAACTTGACTTGAAACACATCACTGACTTGAAGTTGTGTACCTTGTGTAATGGAGAGAGACATCACTGACTTAAAGTTGTGTACCTTGTGTAATGGAGAGAGTTACCACTCTTTACTATTTGTTAATCATATCGTCTCCTGGCCTCATTATTTGTATAATTTTACTTATACAAAGCTTTCAAACTTAGAAGTACAATATGTAGTTGAGTGACTGCATGTTTGTATGTGAATGAGTGCTGGTGAATGTGTGATTATTCATACCTCTGTAATGTTTGTATACATCACGCCTTCATGAGGGGCCATGGCCCATATTGAATAAAACATCTGTATTCGTAGCTCTCTCTCTTTCTCTCTCTCTCGACGGAAAAAGAAATTATATTCGGAAGTCTTATAGTTATAGAAAAAAAATATCTGTTTCCCAGATGCCAGTTCCACAGTTTATAATTTTGAATGACTGTGTAGAAAGTTGGATGGTCAAGCCTTTTTTTTTTTTTTTAATCAATATGTTGTATTTTATGATTTCGTTGTTGTTTGTCGTTGATTTTCTTTCCACTCTTAACAATGTGTCAATTTCTCTGTAAACCGCCCTTATTCTTGTGTTCATAATTGTCCCCCTTGCTAAAGGATAGTATTGTCAATGGCAGTAAAACAATCTGTGTGTGTTTGTGTGTTTATCTTTTTTTTTCTTCATATAACCATGTATTGACAAGGTTTCTTGTTATGTATTTGTATTTCTTTTTATCACATCAGATTTCTCTGTGAAATTCGGGCTGCTCTCCCCAGGGAGAGTGCGTCGCTACACTACAGAGCCACCCATTTGTTTCTTGTTGTTTTTTTTCCTGCGTGTAGTTTTATTTGTTTTTCCTATCGAAGTGGATTTTTCTACAGAATTTTGCCAGGAACAACCCTTTTATTGCCGTGGGTTCTTTTACGTGCGCTAAATGCATGCTGCACACGGGACCTCGGTTTATCGTCTCATACGAATGACTAGCGTCCAGACCACCACTCAAGGTCTAGTGGAGGGGGAGAAAAATATCGGCGGCTGAGCCGTGATTCGAACCAGTGCGCTCAGATTCTCTCGCTTCCTAAGGCGGACGCGTTACCTCTAGGCCATCACTCCGCTCGTGCAGCAAGCAGGGTACTGCGCTGTACAGATCCATTGCATTCTTATTGTCATTGGTGGTGGTGGTGTCGGAGATCTCTCTCTC
>NC_134910.1:12209916-12282416 GCF_041734735.1 Babylonia areolata | reverse complement strand
GAATTATGATATTCAAAGACACACACACAATAAGAAAGAAAATAGATCAGAGCCAAGCATGTGGACCAACAACTGCCGTGAATGCACACACACACAAAATCATCACGATGAAGTGAAGAAAAACTTTGGGAGGGGGGGGGCTAGGGGGAGGGGGGAGGGGGGTTGGTGATTCGCGTCTCTTTGGTTGATTTAAAAAAAAAAGAAATTTAATTTTATTCTCACACCAAAATCATTACAGTATAGCATTCCATATACGCAAGTACATGTGGGGGGGGGGGGGGGGGGGGGAAACAACACATGTAAATCAGTAAATAAAAAAGACATAATAAAAAGAGACCTATCATTTAATTCATATTTACCTTCCTTGCCTATTTTTTTTTTTTTTTTTTCACTGTTGTGTATTTTGAAGGAAAAACTAAGATGTTCCACAAAGGCACAACAAACGAGTTGGTCAGTGTGACATTTTGTATAAGCGCAATTGATTTTTGGATCATGTTTTTTTGTTTTTTTCTACCTCATATCTGTATTCAGCTCCTTTTGGAAAGCAGAAATATGTGGCTTTATTTTATTCACTTTACATACTTGGCAATCATTGTGACAAAAACAAGTGTTGTGTCAGTGTGGACCAAAATATAGCCAACATTTTCGTTTAATTTCATGTTGAACGACAAGATTCTCTCTCTCTTTCTCTCTCTCTCTCTTTTCTCTCTAAAAAAATGTATATATATATTTTTTTAGTTATTGTAATGTGGACCAGAAATGCTGTACGCGTTCACATCTCTATTGAAAGTGTTTAGTTCAGTATCTCTGATCAAGACAAAAAGTGCATCGACCATATTCAACAATTGTCTTTTCTTTTAGAGTTATATTTCTTGATAGTATCCTGTTTATTATTCGAACCTGAAGGCATATTTGCTTCACAACTTTTGTTTTGTGCATTTTCAAAAAAGACCTCTTTCCATTTAATTCTTGATGTAATCATTCGGCTCCATTCTAAACAGCAGTTTGGAATCAAGTCATTTGCAGTTAGTATACAGAATGATTTTTTTTTTTTTTTTCTGCCCTGTCATCTGCACCGTTTCAGTGGCATTGCTCCCACGCCGCTCATTCCGAGTCCCCCATACACCCGGGTTCGTCTGTCACACTCCCAGTGTCGGCAGTCCGCAGGGTGCTATCGATGTTAGGTCGCCAGGAGGCCACACACCAGAGGAGACCCTGCACTGCTGCTGAGTCACTTCGGCGGTGTTCAGTGGTGCCTGTTCTTATTTAACGTATTTGGGACACTACCTACCAAACCCCCTACTAACGACAATAATGGCTTTGTCGCGGAGCCAGACTGAGTGAGCGTCCCTCCCGGAGTGGAGACCGCTGCCACGTCCCACTCACTGTTTAGATGCCTTTGCTTCAATCCGAACAGAATACGAAGTGTTGAGTGCATGTTGGTCTAATTGTGTGTGTGTGTGTGTGTGTGTGTGTGTGTGTCCAGACAACGTAGCCTATGGTCAGAAGGCCTTGGCCAGAAGTATCAAGGGCAGCAGCCCTCTCGCCTGCGCAGTGGTCAATGGACGGACGACGAACCGTCTGTGTAAGGATGTTGACTTTGTCAACAAGCGCTGTCCAGCGGTCAACTGCATCAAGACTGGCCAGAGCGACCAGCAGCCCTGGTTCATAGTGCAGCTAGACAGACCCTACACCGTCAGCCAGGTGCAGATCCACGGGGAGAGAGGTGAGAAGAGAGTTGCAGTTTCAGTTTCAGTTCCAGTAACTGCGTTCGAACAAATCCATGTAGTTATATGCTACACCAGATCTCCTAGGCAGGTGCCTGATCACTAGCAGCACCGAACACGCTTAGTCAGGCCTTGTGTACGTGCGTATATATTTGTGTACCTATAAGTGTGTATTTCTTCCACTGAAATTTGCCAGGGGACAACACTCACGTCTGCAGGGATACTCTTTCAGCGCAGCAAGTGCGTGCTGCTTAAAAGAACTCAGTTTTTCATCTCATCCAAACGGCTAGACTTTGATTTTCCAGTCGAACCAGTTTGCATTTCTCCGCCCCTTGTCTTAACATTAGACTTAGCACGAAGACTCCAGATGATCAGCTCCTCTCTGTGCGCGTGTGTATGTGTGTGTGTTTGTGTGTGTGTGTGTGTGTGTGTGTGTGCGCGCGCGCTTGCTTGCGTGTGTGTGTTTGTGTGTGTGTGTGTTTGTGTGTGCATGTGTGTGTCTTTGTTTGTGTGTGTGTGTTTGTGTGTGTGCATGTGTGTGTGTGTGTGTGTGTGTGTACGTTTTATCTTCAGTTTAACGTCTATTCACTATAAGTGTTTTTAGACGGAAAGGAGTAAAGAAGTGGATAAAGGAAAGGGAATGCATGTGAATATTAGTGTAAAAAAAAGTATTCATGTTATGTATCAGAGGAAAAGTATATTATAAGAAAAGGGTCTAAAGAGATTGTAGTGTGTATTGAATGAGGTGTCATGGGAAGGAGAACATGTATATGCATATCAGCAAGTATTAACCTACAACAATGTAAATATAAATAGCAACATTAATTATAACACATCAAAGGAGGATACCAACTGGACTGGAGTTTAAAATTTCCGAAAACATTCTAGGCAATGAATAATCATTCAAAATCTTTTCAGTGGCTAATGAAATATTGGAAGAAAAGTCATCAACTACATCTTTAGGAATTAAATGTCTTATGCTCGGACAATGAGTGAGTAGATGGCTTACAGTTATTTGCTTACCGCATATACATTTTATATTTTTAGAAAATTTTGTACGAAAGGCATTTAAAGGAATTCTATACATAACACTTGTAATTTGTCTTGAATGTGCTGCTGGTGTCAAATTTAGAAAAATGTTTGGGATTAGCTGCATTCTTTGTGTTTACACAACACTGGTAATATTGATTATTTGAATCTATAAGTAATTTCTTAAATCGACTTCTAGATACATTTTCTATACAACTAATGTATTCATGTAGATCTGACTGGATGTCAAGTTGTATTGCGCCTATTCATGTAGATCTAACTGGATGTCAAGTTGTATTGCGCCTTCGAAATTACGTGCTGCTCTTCTAGCTGCTTGGTCTACCCACTCATTTGAAGATATTCCACAGTGCGAAGGTACCCAACAGAAAGTTATTTTAATGCCCTGTTTTGTCAGTTGGTGAATAATATGTTTTATTTCCATTGTCATCTCAATTCGCTTCTTTGAATTTGGAGATTCTATAGCTTGTAATACTGACTTCGAGTCTACACATAATAGAATTTCACTGACAGTTTTCGGAATGTCTGAAATATAATTTAAGGCCATAAGTATGGCTATAAGTTCAGCTGTGAAAATGGAATGTCTACCAACATAGTGCTCTGTGTGTACGTGTGTGTGTGTGTGTGTGTGTTTGTACGTGTGTGTATGTGTACGTGTTTGTGTGTGTGTGTGTGTGTGTGTGTGCAGACAGCTGGGCCAACATGGCGGGAGTACAAGTGGAAATTGAAGCACAACTGTGTTTCGCCTTTGTTGGCTATGGAACCAGTATGAATGATCTCAGACATCTCTACCTCCCAGCCAATTCCTCCGCTCCCAGTGAGTATCATCATCGTCGTCGTCGTCGTCGTCGATGTCTTCGTCATTAGCAGCAGCAGCAGCATTAACAGTATAATCATCATTGTCATAAGCATGAACGAAGTCATTTTCATCACTATAATCTTCTTTTTCTTGCTCTTGCTCTTCTTCATCATCTTCTTCTTCTTCTCCTTCTTCTTTGTAGCACAGCAGCAGCAGCAGCAGCCGCGGCATGATCGGTATATTCATTATCGTCATCAGCATAAAGGACGTCTCTTCCATCATCGCCATCATTATCATCATCATCTTTTTTTTTCTTTTTCTTTTTTTTTTTTTTTTTTTTGGTGCTGGCCCGTCATCATTTCAATGGCGTTACCCCCACGTCGCTAATTCCGAGCCCCTCTTACACGGCCACACCCGGGTTCGTCTGTCGAGCAGTTCCATCGCCGGCAGTCTACAGGTGGTTAATTAACCATCGATGTTGGGTCGCCAGGAAGCTACACGCCAGGAGTTAGCCTGCACTGCTGCTGAGTCACTTCGGTGGTGTTCAGTAGTTCCTGTTATGATTTAGCATTCTCAGGACACCACATACTAAGCCCCCCCCCCCCCCTCCTCCCTCCCCCCCCCCCCCACCCACCACCCCCTACTGACGACGATAATGGCTTAGTCGCGGAGTCAGACTGAGTGAGCGTCTTCCTGAGAGTGGAGACCGCAACCACGTCTGTCCAAGGACAGTCCCCCATGAATCTGCCGACAGTGAAGACCTTGACAAGACTCATCCCAAACACGTAAGTCTAGGGGCATCGAAACTGAGGGCACCATGAGAGCAGGGCATGAACGGCCAGATAATTTGGGACTTTTTTTTTTTTATATTGATGATAAAGGAGGAGGAAGATGACGATCATGATGATGATGGTGATTCTGCAGTGGAGGTCCGTTTAGGTTTTGGACTACGTGACAAGGCTGTACTTTACCCTTCTTGTCATAATGATATCCCGGCGTTAACCAGGCCCGAGGGAACAGACACGTGCAGTGTTGGTCAGGAAATTAGTGCCACACACCTAAAGACGCATCCGTGAAGTGGATGATACTCGACTGTGTGCTCCCAGTCTTCCCATCTAAGCCCATAGCTTAACTGGGTAGGAGCCAGCCGCGGGCCGAAAAACCTCACCTCTGCTGGGAATCGAACTCGGGTCCTCCCAGCCGTGAGTCCGCGACGCTAACCACTTGGCAACGGCAGCTGGTTATCATCATCATCATCATCATCATCTTCTCCTCCTTCTTCTTCTTCTTCTTGTGCTGCTACTGCTGCTGCTTTTCTTCTTCGTCGTCGTCTTCTTTTTATTGTTCAGAATTGGTGGTCAGTCAGACAAAGAAATTTTAACCTTGATACTTCTTTGTCTTCTTCTTCCACAACTCCACCTGCTCTTACTATTGCAAACTACCGCTGCTGCTGTTTACTCCTACTACTGCTACCACCGCCATTACTACTACTACTACTACAACTACTACTACTATACGACGACTAACGGTACTACTACTCGTACTATTACTACCAGTACTAGCTTACAAATTAATGGTATTGCTACTACTGCTGTCGCTGCTACGACAGCTACTGTACTATTTATTTCTGGCCTCAGCAGGAAGTTTATCGTTCATAGTATACTCCCACCCAACCAACCGCCCACCCGTGCGCAAACAAACAAACTGTAATTGATAAATATACTTTTTAATGCATAATCCATCTGCCTGCTCCTCTTCTCACAGCGTTTAAATTGCCCATAGAGATAATGTTTTGAGTGGGAAATCAGAATTACACGCACACACACACACACACACATACGCACACACATGCATGCACGCACATACGGGCATGCACACACACACAACAACATGCGCGCGCGCACACACACACACACACATGCATAAATTAAATGCACACATGCACGGACACTCGCGCGCACACTCTCTCTCTCTCTCTCTCTCTCTCTCTCTCTCTCTCACACACACACACACACACACACACACACACACACAGAGCACAGCACAGCACAGCGGAGAAAAACAGATCGACTGACACACAGACAGACCGACACAGACAGAGACAACAGTTTGATCAACTAAACTCTTGGCCGATTTGAAGGGATCTACAATGCCACCTGCTCTGAGCCAGTCAAAGGCCGCATTTTGACTGTTCGGAAAACCCGCTACATCGGCAAGCTGAAAAACTATCAACTGGCGTTCTGCGAAGTGCAGGTCTGGGGTGAGTTCACATGATGGCTTGGTAAAATGGTTAAGACGCTTATCTGCCAATACAGTGTCCGGGGGGGTCGGGGGGGGGGGGGGGGGCCTTGGTTCGAATCCTATTACTAGCCCTTTCTCCCAAAGTTTCGATCTTGTGGAGTGATGGCTTAGAAATCGAGAGACTCTGAGCGCGCTGGTTCGAATCACGGTTCAGCCGCCGATATTTTCTCCCCCTCCACTAGACCTTGAGTGGTGGTCTGGACGCTAGTCATTCGGATGAGACGATAAACCGAGGTCCCGTGTGCAGCATGCACTTAGCGCAGGTAAAAGAACCCACGGCAACAAAAGGGTTGTTCCTGGCAAAATTCTGTAGAAAAATCCACTTCGATAGGAAAAACAATAAAACTGCACGCAGGAAAAAAAAGAAAAAAAGAAAAAAAAAAGGATGGCGCTGTAGTGTAGCAACGCGCTTTCCCTGGGGAGAGGAGCCCGAATTTCACACAGAGAAATCTGTTGTGATTAAAAAAAAAAACAAAAAAAAACGAACAACAAACAAACCAACCTAGGTCCCGTGTGCAGGAGCATTCACTTGGGCGCACTGAAAAAGAACCCATGGCATCAAACGTGCTGTCCTGTGGCAAAATTCTGGAAAAGAAATCCGCTCTGACAGGCACACAAACTTCTTTTTCTTTTTTCTTTTTTTTTTTTTTTCATGCGCTCAAGGTCTGACAAGCGCGTTGGGTTATGCTGCTGTCAGACATCTGCCCAACAGATGTGGTGTAGCGTGTATGGATTTGTACGAACACAGTGACGCCTCCTCGAGAAACTCTGATATATATTGGGCAGAGTCGGTTGGTTCAAATAAACAGTAGATGGCTGATATCTCTTATATCGTTTGCCTGCCTTCTCCTATGTTGATTGTTTTTGTACCTTGTATCAAATGACTAAATAAAGGAATAAACAGATGAAATGAATAAACAAGTAAACAGATAGATAAACTCTTTTATATTGGTTGGCTGGTTTCTTTAACATTGGTCGGCCGATTTACCTTTTCTTATATATTGGCTGGCTGATTTCTTTTATGTTGCGATGTCATAGATCAACAACAGTACTGTAAACTGCCTTGTAAACGACCCCCCACCCCCTCCAACCCCCACCTCCAAACCACCACTGTTTCGGGCTTAAAACTGTTTATAATATTATGGTAAATACCTTGTAAACACCCATTTTTCGAACAAAAAACTAAAGTTTATAAATTAAAAAAAAACCTTTTTGGTGATAGATGAATCCTCTTTGTTCAGTGGAATACGACGTTTCGAACCATGGGCCAGTTGTCAAGTGATGAAAAGAGGACAGTGTGGATAGGAAAGCCTATGTGAGAAATGGAAGAGGACAGTGTGGATAGGAAAGCCTATGTGAGAAATGAAAGAGGACAGTGTGGATAGGAAAACCTATGTGAGAAATGAATGAGGACAGTGTGAATAGGAAAGCCTATGTGAGAAATGAAAGAGGACAGTGTGGATAGGAAAGCCTATGTGAGAAATGAATGAGGACAGTGTGAATAATAGGAAAGCCTATGTGAGACATGAAAGAGGACAGTGTGGACAGGAAAGCCTATGTGAGAAATGAAAGAGGACAGTGTGGACAGGAAAACCTATGTGAGAAATGAATGAGGACAGTGTGAATAATAGGAAAGCCTATGTGATAAATGAAAGAGGACAGTGTGGAGAGGAAAGCCTATGTGAGAAATGAAAGAGGACAGTGTGGACAGGAAAGCCTATGTGAGAAATGAATGAGGACAGTGTGGACAGGAAAGCCTATGTGAGAAATGAAAGAGGACAGTGTGGATAGGAAAGCCTATGTGAGAAATGAAAGAGGACAGTGTGGATAGGAAACCTATGTGAGAAATGAATGAGGACAGTGTGAATAATAGGAAAGCCTATGATGTGAGACATGAAAGAGGACAGTGTGGATAGGAAAGCCTATGTGAGAAATGAATGAGGACAGTGTGAATAATAGGAAAGCCTATGTGAGACATGAAAGAGGACAGTGTGGATAGGAAAGCCTATGTGAGAAATGAATGAGGACAGTGTGGATAGAAAAAGCCTATGTGAGAAATGAATGAGGACAGTGTGGAGAGGAAAACCTATGTGAGAAATGAATGAGGACAGTGTGGATAGGAAAGCCTATGTGAGAAATGAATGAGGACAGTGTGGATAGGAAAGCCTATGTGAGAAATGAAAGAGGACAGTGTGGAGAGGAAAGCCTATGTGAGAAATGAATGAGGACAGTGTGGATAGGAAAGCCTATGTGAGAAATGAATGAGGACAGTGTGAATAATAGGAAAGCCTATGTGAGAAATGAATGAGGACAGTGTGGATAGAAAAAGCCTATGTGAGAAATGTTCTCACGTAGGCTTTCCTATCCACACTGTCCTCTTTTCATCACTTGACAACGGGCCTATGGTTCGAAACGTCGTATCCCACTGAACAAAGAGGATTCATCTACCACCAAAAAGGTTTTTATAACTAGTTTTTTGTGTGTGTGTTTTGTTTTAGAATCCTGCAGTCAATTTTGTCTTCTTCTTTACCCATTTTCCACTTTCCCGAAAAAAAAAAAGAAAGAAAATTACCATGAACTAATGATAAATCTGACTGTTTAAGATCTTGTTCCTTTGCTGCATGAATCAACACCATTCAGTCATTCCTGATGGCTGGCTAGTTTTTTCTTCTTTCTGTATTTTCCCCCCCCCTTCTCTATTGCAGTGTGTGACCAGGGCTATTACGGGGATCCTGTCAATGGTGTGCCGTGTCGGCTCTGCCCTAGTCCTCGGCACTGTAAATATGACTGTGACAACGTCCATGGTTGTAGGACTGAAGGTAGGACCACTTTCTGTTGTTGTTTTTTTTTTTTTTTGTGTGTGTGTGTGTGTGTGTGTGTGTGTGTGCGTGCGCTTGCTTAGAGTTGACTTCATCAAGATTTTGCGCCTAATAAATATTATTATTATTAGTAGTAGTATTTTTTTTATGTATTTATCTTTTTTTAATTTTTTTTTATTTTACTTATTTATTTATATTTTTGTTGTTGGTTTTTTTTTTTGTTGTTTTTTTTTTCTGAAGGCCCAACTAAGCGCGTTGGGTTACGCCGTTGGTCAGGCATCTGCTTGGCAGATGTGGTGTAGCGTATATGGATTTGACCGAACGCAGTGACGCTTCCTTGAGCTACTGATACTGATGCTGATACTGTTGTTTTGTAGTTATTTGTTTATTTGTTTGCTACAAGTGAAACGTGATCTGAGACTGTGTGCCTCCAAGTGGACCCTCTTTCTCTGTAGTTTCCGTGAGCGTGACAATGACACATGTCTGTTTGATTCAGAGTTTGTTAACCTCTTTCGTTGTCATGAGTGTGATAGCTTCTACGTGTGTGGAATTCTTATGTTTTCTTTTTGTTTTTTGGTTGTTGTTTTTTTTGTTTGTTTGTTTTTTTGTGTTTTTTTGTTTGTTTGTTGTTGTTGTTTTTTTTTTTTGTTTTGTGTGTGTGTGTGTGTGTGTGTGTGTGTGTGTGTGTGTGTGTGTGTGTGTGAGACAACTTCTCTGTGGCTGTAGGGTTCTGAGTTTTCTATTTTGTTTTGTTGTCATGACTGTCCGATTTTTTTCAGCAGCTGACATTCTCATTTCAAACAGAAAATATTTATTAAGTGACATCATTATGAATCAGTATTTTCTCAACCCAGTTACATCCATTTGTCTGTTCTGTAAACCATGAAAAACGAGACAACAGCACGGTTGGTGCAAAGGGGGAGAAACCAAAATTCAGGTCCTGTCACAAGAAAAGTGGTAATGGAGAGATCTGTCAATGAAGTAGTCGAGACTTTGAATAAAGCAATCATTATCCATGCTTTTCGGAGCTGGACTTACATTGCTCAGTTCTCTCACCTCTGTCAGTCACTGATGTGACCAAAAGTTGGTAACAGAAGATACAGTAAAAGCATGAATCAGTCAAATAAGAGCCTATCAAAAATATATAGAATACTGCTCACTTCAAGAACAGCGCTTGTCAAAATGAATTGTACATCTAACGATCCTCCAACACCTGATGAGAGAATCAATCAGTTTCAGCTCAAAGTACTGATACACGTGTTAACAGAACTGACATGACAATAAGAAGATCCACACCCTCAAGGTTCGCGTGGTCAGTTAAACTAAAGAAAACAAGAGAGGCAAGGCCTTCAAGACTCACTTGTGATAAATCAAGTCCCCTAGCATTAATTACAGAGTAATTTCCCTTTTTTACTATCTGCACCAAAATTTTTGCAAATAAATATAAATTCCATGCTTAGCAAAAGAAGTTCCTGTTTGAACAAAAAATGATAATAATGACTCCTCTTGTTGTTGTGTCAGAATAAGAGGTCAAAGTGCCAAGTTTAGAGAATACAAAAAATATAAATATAACAGTAAATGCAGTTTGCATATAATTAGGCTCCTTTTTATTTTTTTGTGCCCATCCCAGAGGTGCAATGTTGTTTTAAACAAGATGACTGGAAAGAATTGAATTTTTCCTATTGGTATGCCTAACTTGGTGTCAACTGACAAAGTATTTGCAGAGAAAATGTCAATGTTAAAGTTTACCACGGACACACACACAGACACACACACACACACAGACAACCGAACACCGGGTTAAAACAAAAAACCCAAGTTTCCGGCACGAACTTCCGGCGACTTCAAAAGAGGCTAATGATGTCTTGGAGCCGCTACCTTTGGTGAAAGGTCGTTTGTTTTCCCCAGTCACCCCTTACCTTTTCCCGTCGCGAGTGTTCAGATTCGTTGTTGATGGGTAATATGAGGGTGTTGGAGTTGTTTGTTTAGTTTTATTGTCGTCAGTAGTGTGTGTGTTATTGTTGTTGTGTTTATTCTTTTTTTCTGTTTCATTTAGTGAGTTGGTTGATCCAATTGAATTTTATTTTATTCTTTTTTTTCTTCTTTTTTTTTCCTATCCGGCCTTTCTTTCTCAGTGAAGCATTCGGTAGACTCTCAAGGCCTGACCAGCGGGTTGGGTCAACATGGGTCAGGGATCAGGTATCTACCCCCCAACCCCTCAACCAAGCCTTCCACCGACCCTCCCTCACTCCTCCCACACTTTTTTTTTTCTTTTTTTTAGGTAGATGTGTTCCGCATCTAGATCAATCCGCAAGTTTTGATGACTCATTGAAACTGAAACTGTATTCGTCGACGGTTCGAAAAAAGAATGTGAATAAGATGATAACGTGTTTGTTTTTCGTTGACACCTATTCATTCCTCCTGTCTGTTGCGATATTCCCATTTAGTGTTTACTCTAACCGGGAGCAAAAGAAAACAGTCGACCGGCATCATGCAAGGGAGGGAACAATTCATGCCGCTTTTCGTTAATGGGTTAAGAATTGCGTCCCTTCGTCAGATCGCAGACGACACTTTACGGAACTGGTGTGAAATCGGCGAGTGATTTCCAAAATTAATAACGGAATACGTTTAGACTTGCGAAACGTTATTTAACACTGGTTGGTTGTTCTTGATATTTTGTAGTTGTTTTGTTTTAATGTCAAACGTTCCTTTTTTCAACTGTTACCAGCATTACAGAGAATTATGAGACATTTGTGGAATGAACTTAAATGATGTCGAACTCATGACCAGATGATTTTCGAATCCTGTACACCATAACCGTGTCAAGAATGGAAGAAAAATAAAAACCAAAGTTTGACAGATCAAATACCACCAATGCACGGTTAAAAAAAAGTACGCATTCATTTTATTAGTTCGTTTAGTTTTTCTTCGCTCAAACCTGGCGAATTGATTGACACGTTCGTTTTGTATTTGTAATTGAATTTGTATTTATCTTTTTTGTCACAACGGATTTCTCTGTGTGAAATTCGGGCTGCTCTTCCCAGGGAGAGCGCGTCTGTTACACTGAGAGGGACACCTTTTTTTTCTTTCTTTTTTTTTTCCTGCGTGCAATTTTATTTGTTTTTCCTTTCGCAGTGGATTTTTAACTGAATTTTGCCAGGGACAACCCTTTTGTTGTCGTGGGTTCTTTTACATGGGGTAAGTGCATGCTGCACACGGGACCTCGGTTTATCGTCTCATCCGAATGACTAGCGTCCAGACCACCACTCAAGGTCTAGTGGAGGGGGAGAAAATATTTAAGTAGCGACTGAGCCGTGATTCGAACCATCGCGCTCAGAATCTCTCGCTTCCGAGGCGGACGCGCCACATCAAGGCCATCACTTTTGTTTATTTGAGAAGGCGACAGTGAACTGAGTGTAACGGCAACATAGAAATAACGAATATACAGAATTTATAGGAATTAAAGAAAGAAAAAGCTATAGTCATGAATATATCATTATAACTGACATCGTCAACATCACATTGTCAGTGTAATTTTCATAATTATCATCAGCTTTGTTTATGGTTTTGTGTCTGTGGTGCTCATGCTTTCATTTAACACAAACGCCTTCCAGCAGTGTTCCAGCACGGTAAAAGCTCCTGTCTCCGGCACCATCCCAGTCAATATGTATTTGCCCAGTGACCATGAACGTGGCCCTCTACAAACGTCCCGACATTCGAACATCGTCGGACAGCGCCCCGGCCAGTGTAGTGTTGGACGGAGAGACTCTGGCGGACGGTCAGCCCTTCTGTGCGGAGACGTTGGCCGGCAGCGGGGACAACAGGTTCACCGTGGTCCTTGGAGGGTTGTTTGCCGTCAGAAGTGTTGCTGTCACTGGTCGGAGTGACTGCTGCTGTCAGTTGGGTTTTATATATATCTACACACACACACACACACACACACACACACACACACACACACACACACACACACACATATATATATATATATATATATATATATATATATATATATCTTGTGTTTGTTTTTTCTTTATGAACACACACACACACACACACACACACACACACACATATATATATATATATATATATATATATATCTTGTGTTTGTTTTTTCTTTATGAACATGTTTTTTTTCTTTGTTGTAGTTGTGTGTGTCTGTGTGATAACTTAAGACACATAGTATATAGCATATGACTCGGAAGTACAACTGATATTTACATGTGAAACTAATGTTAATCAGTTACACAAAAAATCTAATATAAACATATGGTAAACAGCAACTTGTTGATCATCATAAGCTTGAGTGATGGGACTGGATATATACTATATAAAAAATTTGAAAAGCAGAAAAACCACATCATTCTTATCTATTATCCTCGAAAACAAATAATTTTGTCATGTCTCTTTGTGTGTTTGTGTGATAAACATTAACAAATTCGCGGTGGTTGTTCTAATCATAATTTTATTATTAATGTTAAAACAAAAATGCATACGATTTTCTTAATTAAATAAAAACTCGTCAAGAATTGGTAACACACCCACACCCCACTCGGGCGCCTGGTCTTCCCCATTCCCTTCCTCAGTTTTCTTTTTCGTTTTGGTGGGGGTGTTTATAAGGAATCGCCTGTGAGTCGTAAAGGCTTTGCCTCTTGTTAAAGTATGTGTTTGTGTGTGTGTGTGTGTGTGTGTGTGTTTAGCCCCCTCTGAGCGTGATGCACGTTTGTGCTTTTACTCTTCCAGACGAAGCTCTGGACCAATTTCGGGTGTACGTGACTGAAAAACTGAGCTACCAGGAAGGCCTGTATGGAGGGTTGTGTGTCGACTTCAAGTCTCAGTTTATTGGGGAAACCAACACCAGGCGGTTGAACTGTAGACCAGGATTGACCGGACGATTTGTTAGCTTGTACAACAGAAACTACAGCCGTCTGATCTTGTGCGAATTTCAGGTGTTTGGGTACGAGTTGAATTTTGGTACGTGCCTATGTTTTCTTCTGCTTTCGATTGTTCATTTTGTATGTTTCTTTCTTTCTTTCTTTCTTTCTTCATTTGTTTGCATATCAGCTGTCTTTAGAAAAACCTCGTGCGAGCTGCAGGTGATGGGTCACGACTGATGTGAACTTTGGTACCTGTTTTACTTTTTTCTGTTTTTTTTTTCTGTCAGTCCGTAGGACATTGGCTTCAGTACCCTCATCCTGTGTGAGTTACGAACCCTTGTAACTGTTGAGTATCTTCCCCCCACCCCTCCGCGCCCCCCCCCCCACCCCCACCCCTCCACCCCACAACTCCTCAACCATTATCTCTCTTTCTCCCGACGGAGCATTGAGTTTGTTGGAGAACAGACATGGTGAAGTTGCGATTGAAACTGGCCAGTCTAAGCACGGGATGATTTAACATTACTTTTGGTAAATGCATAGGTTGTGAGTATTGACATCGATCGTTGTTTGGGGGCACATGGCAAGAATCAGCGGACAGGCAGTATACTTGGTTATTTGTTGTTGTTTTGGGGGGCACATGTCTAGGATTAGCGGACATGCAGTATAGTTGGTTATTTGTGGATATCATATATATATATATGACTGTTGTGTGTGTTCCCGAATGGGCAGACCTGCAGATCGGGGAAAACTGTTCCTTTCGCTGCGAGGTATCGCGTTGCGACCCAGACAGCAGTGGGGTGTGTCAAGAAGGAAAATGTCGTGAGTGTGTGTGTGTGTGTGTGTGTGTGTGTGTGTGTGTGATTGTTCATATCTGCAATTTGTAGTATTGGCTCTGTGCATATATATGTATTGTTGATTTTTTCATGTGCAGAGGTTTGTTATTATGCACTAGTGATTATGTATTGTTTCATGTAGGGCGCTCAGAGCGCATTATATGAGCTGTTTGCAACTTGTAATTATTATCATTTTTGTTATTATTATTATTGACTCACTTGTGTAAACATTGTGAGTCTATGTAATAACCCGATGTCCGGTTGTCTGTGTGTGTGCGTGTGTGTGCGTGGTAAACTTTTACATTGTCATTTTCTCTGGAAATACACTGAATACCAAATTTTGGAGAGAAAAAATTCAGTCATACCAATAATAAGTTGTCAGTCTTTCGTATTAAGCTGTTTTTCCGGATTGTCAACGGTTTATTTCGTTGAGGATCCGAATAAAAAAAAAATCACAATTTATGGTTTGGTTTGAAGACGGCTTGACCTCATTTTTCTGGTTTGCAGTTAAAAGAAACGAAATACAAATTCTGGACATAAGACATACAGTGACACTAACGACACCATCGACGTGTTTACTGCATATGAATATTTTATAGTGGATACTGAATTAACTAGAATAAACATAATATATATTTTATATATATATATATATACACACACATATCTATCTATCTATCTACATCTCTCTCTCTCTCTCTCTCTCTCTCTCTCTTTCTATATATATATATATATATATATATATATATATATGTGTGTGTGTGTGTGTGTTTGTGTATGTGTGTGAGTGTGTGTGTGTGTGTTTTCAAAATTTATTTATTTATTTATCCCTTCGTTTACTCGCTTGTTTTAAACTAAGCATATTGATTGATTAACAGATTGACTGAATAATTCACAGACTTTTTGATCGAGTAATTGATTGTCTGACAGACTGGTTTAGAGACTATTATTGGTTCACGGACTGGTTGATCAGTTGACTGTTGATTGACAGAGGTGTAAGTGGGGAATGCCTTCAGTGGCTTGACTAATCGATTGATTGATTGACTGAATGATTGATTGTCACGCTAACTGATTGGTTAATTGACAGACTGATTGGCTGATTTACTGACTTGATTGACAGGATTGCCTGTAGGGAATGACTGCAGTGGAGGCCTTGAGCATTTGTGTGTAGAAGGGGGAGCCTGTGAGGAAGGGACGTGCAGTAAGTATTGTGTGTGTGTGTGTGTGTGTGTGTGTGTGTGTGTGTCTTTCTGTGTGTCTGTCTGTCTTTCTGTCTGTGTGTATGTGTGTGTGTGCGTGAATGAGTGTGTGTGTGTGTGTGTGTGTGTGTGTGTGTGAGGCCTGGAGTATGTTATGAAAGGAGGCTAGGGCACCCCGCAATCTTGTATCTTTCAATAACATAGTCATGAACAGAAAAGGACCACCACAGAAGTGCGGGGCTGCCTCTGATGTGTGGCCGAATGGCGACCTAGCATTGATAGCTCCCTGTGGATTAACAGCTGCTTCTGTGAGTCTGGCTGACGATCCTGAGTGTGGCTGTGTGCAGGCAGAAATGTAATGAGTGGCTGTGGGTGGTAGAAAATAAAGTAAAATAATAGAATAAAAAGGGGGTTTCTCAGAAAGCTTTCAGCACAGCCTCATCACTTAGCGCATAGTGTTCATGAACGACGGGATCTACTTGCCTTTCTGTGGCCTATGATTTGTTGTTTTTATTGTTGTCCTTTAAAGAAATAGAAATTCAGCCATTAAAGAAAAGTATTGAATGGTTGATTAAGAACAGAAATGAATGAATGAAATAAAGCAGGCCATTCAAATATTTTTTCTTTGCATCACCAGTTCATCGTCCACCATCTTGCCAGCGTATCTCTGTGTGTGTTGTGTTCGACTAAGGATTTTTTTGTTACGAAATTTCCAAACCGAAAAGCAGTGATAAAATTACAATGAAATGTCAATGAATCTTGACAGGACTTTGGTGCGGAAACGTTTTCATCCCACTTCACTGCTTTCGGTTCGTCAATAATTCCTTTTTCTGAGTCCAGCGTCCATCACATTAGAACAAAAAAAAATCTTTGGTGTATTTTGGGGGTTTTTTCGTTTGTTTTAGGGGGAATCATACATAAGACGTGAAAGATTTGTCTCTCTTGTTCGTGTGTGCATTTGTCTCTCCTTAAAGAGCAACATTTATAACACATGTTGGATTGTGTGCCACTGTTCGTCCTAAATACCAGCAACAGTCATTGTCGTTCTGTGTTGAAGTGCGTCCTCTGTCCCGCTCACAGGACTTAAACCGCATGAATACTGTGGCTGGAGCAAAGAGGACATTTGCCCTTCCAACACTGAGTGTCAAGATTACAAGTCGGGGCTGAAGAAATGTTGTGAGTTTCTCGTGTGTGTGTGTGTGTGTGTGTGTACGCGCGCATTTATGGGGTTATGTGTGAGGGGTGACTGAGAGTTCACGTTTGTCAAAATTTTATATCATGATGGTAAATTCAATAAGTAATAAAAGCTTCTTTTTTCTTTTTCTTTTTTACATTAAGCCATCACGGAAAAAACACACAAAAGAAAAAAAATTGAGCAAACAAAAGATGCAGATATATACAGTAATGGTGTGATAACGAAATACACAGTTGCGTTTCTGTTTCACACAATCGCACACAAACAAACACGTTTGTTCGAGTACTATTACACCACGTCCACCCCATTCACATAGAAATGTGCCCTCGTTCTATCTAAACTGGCTGCCAACACACATATACAACACTTTTCACAGTTAATGAAACAAGCATTAGACTGATAGATCCAGACTTGCATTATCCATGTGTGTGTGTGTGCGCGCGCACGTTCGTCTGTGTGTGCGTGCGTGTGTGTGCGTGCGTCTGTATGTATGTATGAAAAGCATCATGTTTTCATTCACAGCACAACGCAGCAAAAGCCTCTTGTGCCTCAGTCAGATTACTAACCTATTTCTGCGAATCCACAATTCAGTAGTAGCAGTATGTGTGTGCGTGTGCGTGCGTGCGTGCGTGCGTGTGTGTGTGTGTGTGTGTGTGTGTGATTTCTGACATATTCTTAACTCACCTGTGAAAACAAACTGTCCTTAGAAATACTGATAGATAACTGGAATTGTCTTGCTAAATTTCAAACATTTAGAACATCCGCTTTACCGCTGATTAGCATCTGTGGTGTATCTTTTCATGAAGTTATTGAACTTATTTTGAACAAAGTGAAAATCCGTTTACTTGGCATCCGTCTGAAGCATTTCAAACAAGGGCAATAGTTCTCTCCAGTTTCTGTCTTATGAGAAGCAATATTTTATCCAGTCAAGAACAAATATGTCCAAAATATGTTCAAGTTGACACGTGTCGGTTTTACTAAGACTGTGGAAAAAATGGTGTCTCGCTTTTGTTGAGAGAGTAAAACTTGTCTCATTTTCACTGATTGCAGTGAAAAGACGTTTTGTTGATTGTCCAGAGAGTAAAACTGGCGTCCCAGTTTCACTGACTGCAAAACAAAACTGGTGTCTCGCGTTTGTTGAGATGATAAAACTGATGTTTCAGTTTCACTGACTTTACATAACAACAACGACAACAACAGAATCATAAATGGTGTCTCGCTTTTGTTGTTTGAAAGCAAAATAAAACGCATTTCTCCGTTTGTACAGAGAATAAACCCTGTGTCTCATTTTTTGCCGGCTGTGCAAAGCACACACGCACGCACGCACGCACGCACGTACACACACACACACACACACACACACACACACTGGGTGTTTTGTTATTGCTGACTCCGCAGTTTGCAAATCTGGAATTTCAAATTCACTGAGTGTACAAACAGTAAAACTGGTGTCTTCTCTTCCTGGACTGTCCAGAGAGTGCGACTGGTGGGTATCTCACTTCCATTGACTGAGCAGAGAGCGAGGCAGGTGTATCGATTTCCTTGAAAATGCAGACTAAAATTGATATTTCATTTTCATTGACTGTGTAGAGAATGAAACTGATGTGTCTCATTTTCATTGACTGGCCAGAGTGAGGCTGGAGTCTCATTTTCACTGACTAAGCACAGTGAAATTTCTGTCTCATTTTCATTGACTGAGCAGAGAGTGCAGATGCTTGTCCCTTTTCATGTCTCTGCAGTGTCGACTCTGGGTGGTACATGTGCAACAGATGATGAATGCGGCAGCGACCTTGGGTGCGATCCGATGAAAACTTGCAGTGAGTACCTGAACATTTGCACACGTGCGGGTGGGTGCTAGCATGCCTGCACACGCACACCCACATATACACACACGTACGCAGACACACACTCGGGCGTTCGCTTCCCCACACATTGGCACACACGCGCACACACACACTCATGCACGGCACACACAAACACAAACGTGAGTGCTTGCATGCATGCATTCGCACATCCATCCCCCAAACACACACGCACACATACTTACAAAGTAAGACTAAGAGTTTAAAGTATAATTTTTGATAGACGAAAGAAAAATAACCTAAGTGATATACTGGGAAAAGTCTTATGTCAGTCCAGTGGGGTGCCGGAATGACATGGAGCATTGCGCTGCGGTTTTCCACAGACTACCCACACAAATACAAAAGGATATTTTAGAGCATTAAAAACTGGGTGAGTGAGGATAAAGGACTACCACACACTAACCCCCACACGCATGCAAAGTGAAAGTGTTAAGTCCATATTTTGTTTGCTAAAAAAAGCAAATAAGATAAATCTAAAAGACTTGTTTTATGTGAAAAGTCATATGTCTCTCCAGTGGGGTGAAGTGACATGATGTGAGATGATGTGGTTACTCATATAACGCCTATTCTTGGTCCGAGACCAAGCTGTGTAAGTGCTTTACAAACACAGGAATTTGCAATGCAGGCTGCATGTCTGGGTAGAGCCGACTGAGAGCTGCCTTAGGTGCTCACCATTCGTTCACGCACGCACGCACGCACGCACACACACACACACACACACACACACACACACACACACACACACACACACACACACACACACACACACACACGTAACCTTTCAATGTATCCATATTCCGTTTTGGAGGGTGTGTATGCTGGGTATGTTCGTGTTTCCATTAACCCAACGAGCACTTATCTATCTGATGTTCTGTACGTGGCACTACACTGACGGGGGGTTCCAGAGAAAGGGTCGTCTGCCAAGTGCAAAGTGAACAGCGAGTGTGCAGCGGGAGCGCAGTGTGTGCAGGCCAAATGCCAGTGCGTCAACAGTGTCGGCAATCGAACCGTGTGCTGTGAGATCTCTATCCCCTGTTTGTCTGTGTGTTGGTCTGTCTGTCTGTCTGTCTGTCTGTCTCTCTCTCTCTCTGTGACAATGTGCGTGTGTGTGTGTGTGTGTGTGTGTGTGTGTGTGTGTGTGTGTGTGTGTGTCTGTCCGTCTAATAGAGGATCATTCAACGTTAATGGAACCGTGTGCTGTAAGATCTCTCCCCAGCATGTCTGTCTATCTGTCGATATCTGTCTGTGTCTGTCTGACTATCTGTTTATCTGTCTGTCTGTCTAAAAGAGGAACAGTCACGTTAATGGAACCGTGTGCTGTAAGATCTCTCCCACGTATGTCTATCTTCTCTCTGGCCCCCCTTCTCTCTCTCCCTCTCTCTCTCTCTCTCTCTCTCTCTCTCTCTCTCTCTCTCTCTCTCTCTCTCAGTTCTGAGCAGGCGGGATATCGAAAACATTACTCAACAGTCGATCACATTTTTACTGTTATGTCAGTGATCAAGAAATGTTTGTTTGGATATAACAGGGGCAAGTTTTATGTTGCCTTCATTGACTATCAAAAGGCCTTTGATACGGTGGACAGAGACAGTCAATGGAATACTTATCGAAAAATGCAGACGTCAACAAAAATGTTACAAATGCTCAAAGGCATGTACAGCTCTGTAAAAAGTTGTGTCCGATGGGGCTCTGAATTATCAGAGTTCTTTAACAGCCCTTCCGGTGTGAAACAAGGTTGCTTGATGTCTCCACTGATTTTCTCCTTACTAATCACTGAGGTTGCTGATGTCGTACACTGTGATGGGTTCCAGGAAAAAAAATTACTGTTATTTGCAGATGACATAGTTTTGCTGTCTCTGACTCCAGTTGGACTCCAGAACCTTTTAGACAATCAGGCAAAGGCGTCAGACAGGCTTGGTCTCACAGTCAGTTTGCAGAAAACCAAGATAATGGTATTTCGTAAGGGAGGATATCTAGCCAGAAACGAAAAATGGTTCTTTAAAGGGAAGGGCATTGATGTTGTCAACAGTATAAATGTCTTGGGTTGACGTTTACCACCAAAATGTCTTTTGAGACAGCCCTTGATGAATGCTGCAGACGCGCGAAAGGTAAAGTCACAGAGGTTTTAAAGACGATGTGGGCTCTGGGCAAGATGGATTTGTCAATTTTGTTTAAATTATTTGACGCCCAAGTAAAACCTGTGCTGCTATACGCATCTGAAGTGTGGGGTTTATACAGATCTGAAACTGTGGAATCTGTAAATCTAGTTGCTTGTAAACGTTTGCCGAACGTCCACCCGAAAACTCCCAATGTAATGATTTACGGGGAGACGGGCAGGTACCCAATGTATGTTGACTGTTTTCTTTACTCTCTGGGTTACTGGCTTCGTTTACATTACATGAATATTTTGAGATTTCCTAAACAAACATATGAAATGATCTAGAAAAAAGATAGCCCACAATAATGAGGAACAAAATTCGCATAACTGGGCTGTGCAAATAAAGAGGTATTTGGATTCGTTTAGTTTCTCTGAGGTCTGGATGAATGGTTGGGTTGGAGAAGAAAAGACATTTTTGAAAATTTTCGAACAACGAAGTGACTGTTTCCATCAAGAATGGCATTCAAAATTGGATGCAAGTGATCGCTTTGTAACATATCGCTTATTCAAATCAATTTTAGAGCCAGAGAGGTATATTAATGTCATTACTATAGCCAAATTTAGAAGAAAAAAAAACAAAAAAAACAAAAAAAACACAAAAAAACCCATTAACTAGGGTTATTTTTAGATAAATCTTAACAACAGATATTCTCAAAAACCAGATAAATGTCCATTTTGTGATCAGACCGAAATCGAAAATCATTTCCATTTTGATTTTCCACGTTATTCTGCTTTAAGAGATCAATACATCGTAAAGCATTGCAGAAATAGACGTCATCAAACTCTTGCTTACTTATTAAAGATACTCTCTGTCTGAGAGATTCAGCGATATACAGTTTTTGCGCCTTAAGATTGCGAGATAAGTTGCTTACACTCCAATAGTATGTATGATTGATGTATTGTAGTCATTGATGCAATGTCTTCTTTCTTTTCTCCTTTTTTCCCTTCATAAAGTTTGGCTGACTCAATTTGTGTACAGGTCGGTGGCCTCACGAATTAAACCAGTTCCGAGTTCAGTTCCGAGTTCTCTCTCTCTCGCTCTCTCTCTCTCGCTCTCGCTCTCTCTCTCTCTCTCGCTCTCTCTCTCTCTCTCTCTCTCTCTCTCTCTCTCTCTCTTTCTCGCTCGCTCGCTTGCTTGCTCAGTCTTTCTCTCAGTCTTTCGCATAATATGGCCGGACATTATGTCGATTCTACAAGACCAGGACTTGAGGGGAGCGCTACGCGAAGACACATCAGAAACATCAGAGTGGCCTCAGAGCTGACCACGAGACAAAAAGGGATGGTTGAATTTCACACCAAGCAAAAGAAAAGAGAGCGATACCGGAAAGGCAAACTGCCAAGTGGTAGAAAAGATCAGTTTTGGCCATAGTAATTATCTTGTTCGGGTCTCTGATGACAAGACATTTCGATCACTGACAAGGAAGCGTGGCGGATTATTACCAAGAGCTTTGAGCTCACAAGGATGACGGACATTTTATCAGAGGTGGAAAGCAGGGGACCCCAGGTGGTGCTAGATTCCTAAAATGACCAGAGGAGCTCCGTGTCGTCCCAGGCAACAAAACCTACAGCCAGGCTGCCAAGAACGGACGTCCTGCACACATCAAGGCATCCTGCAACACTGGGAGAGAACGCAGACACACATTTCTTCAGACTGGGACAGGCGCCGAAGGCAGAGCTTTTCAAGGCACGCTGGGTGCTGGACACAGAAGAATAGTTGTAAAAAGCAGGGGGGTAGAAGCAGTCTCACGCACGACAGACATACACAGGGAAGAGCGAACCAACGGACAAGAAGTGACAGGCCACTCAGAAATGATGTCCCAAGTCGACAGTTGTTCAAAGACACACAAGGAGACCGTTTTGTCTCACCAAAGCATATCAGGACAACGGAGTAAGAGACTCGGGGGAAGAGTCTAATGTTGAGCAGGTATTTATTCAACAGTGGTTGAGAAGAGAATTTAGAACCAAGTTGACCTGGAAAGCAACGCCAAGGAAGAAGAAGAGCTTGCTTTAAAGCAGGTTATAACACCAAAAAGTAGAGAATTAAATGTGGTAAAGCAAGTGAAGTGATGGTATTATTGGTGAAATGTTTAAAACAGGTGGCCGTGTTGTTATTAACTTTCCAACGATGTTGTTAAATAGAATTTTTGCTAGTGGCGTACACCCGAAAGAGTGGTCTAAAGCTATCGTGCCAATTTTCAAAAAGGGTAACATTGATGACCCTGAGAATTACAGAGATGTATCTTCAATCAGCGTTACTTGTACATGCTTTACCTTTATTTTGAATGAAAGATTGTATTCACGGTTGGAGAGAAACAACTTAATTGTTCAAAATTGCTCTGGATTCAAATGATAGTACTCAACGATCGATCATACATTTAATCAATATTCATTTGTTCAGAAAGTATTATATAGCGATGGCCGACAAAAAAATGTGACTTTCGTTGACTTCAGAAGGGCATTCGATTCGGTCCATCATAACAAGCTCTTACAGGCCTTACGTGAGTGTCAATACTAATGTCAGCATGCACGTCCCACTTCCCAGTGCAATGATGCCTCTGGACTGTATGTCATAAAACATTCGTTCTTTCCTTCTCTCTCTCTCTCTCTCTCTCTCTCTCTCTCTCTCCTTTTTTTTTTTTTTTTTTTTTCTATATGTGACTGTCGTTGTCTCCTCTTATTCCTGTGCCCTTGTCTTGTGCATGCAGCTCCCAGTCCCGGCCATGTAGGCGGGGCTTGTGGCAACGAAACACAGTGCGTACGTTTTGCGGAGTGTGATTCTTCTCACCGCTGTGTCTGTGCCGTTGGCTACCAGCCTGTCCACGACTTCACATGCAGTAAGTTTTTCTCCTGTCTAGCTTGGGGCGGCTGGGTGGTTGCTAGGTTGATTGATTGACTGTTAGACTGGTTGGGCAGATGCTTAGATTTTGTTAGACTGGTTGGGTAGATACTTGGATTTTGTTAACCTTTGTTTCGTGTGTTTCTGTTTTCTGTTTGTCATGTAGCTGTCCACTTTTGTACACTTGTGGTAGTATCAGCAGTAGTAGCACTTGCAGTCGTGTACAAGGTTGAAGTAGCCACAGCAGCAGCTACAGCTGTTGCAACAGGACCAGTAGTAGCTGTGCTAATAGTAGCAGTAGTAATTGCAGT
Source organism: Babylonia areolata (assembly GCF_041734735.1). Lineage (NCBI taxonomy): Eukaryota > Metazoa > Mollusca > Gastropoda > Neogastropoda > Buccinidae > Babylonia > Babylonia areolata. Next base: position 12,258,452 of record NC_134910.1, on the reverse strand, counting down.
TTTTGGCTGTGTGATATAAGTGAGTCTGTAAAATAACCCTGTTTGTTCGAGGTGAAAAGTCATGATGAAAGAATGTGACGTTTGAAACTTTGATAGATATGATCGAAAAACAATGAAATTTCAATCAACGTGGGCTTCTTTAGATGATGTAACGTCTTAGAATAACTGCCTTCACAGAAGCACTTGTATGGAGTACTTTTTCCCCATGCAACCAGTCAGTTTCCCGGGATTAAAACAAAATGACTCCCCTCTTAATTACTCTCCTTGTAAAACTTTGAAGGTTGATATCTTTGGGTTGTTTTTAATTTTTACTTAGATTTGACGTGGGAATTTTTTTTAACAAGACAGATCAACTCCCCATCAGTAACAGATTTACTATCGGGCGTACGGAGACATGCTCCAAACTAACCCCAGGATTATTTCTGAATTATTGCAGAAGTACTCACCAGGAGTAAATCTGAATCGGTGCACAAGTACTCCCCTTGTGATGGAAGCAGATCTGTAACAGACACAGAATATATTGGGGAGTGGTACTGTGAATTCCTTTTTATAGATGTAACTGTTTCCAGGGCAGTGATTCTGGAACTGGGGAATGTTATTCTGTCTGGAGTCAAGAGTACTTATTCCTCCTTCCCTTCCTTTTCAATCCAGTGGTACGGCAGTAATCAGCCCCCACCCCCACCCTACCCCCCGGCCACACACACACACGCACACACACACACACACACACATATATATATATATATATATATATATGTGTGTGTGCGTGTGTGTGTGTACATACAAAGAGAGAGAGAGTTGGGGGGTGAGAGAAAAAGAAGTTGAACCAGTGTGACACTGTTCCAGAACTGAGTGCCGGATCCACGTGTCAAGACCAGTCCAGTTGTGGAAAAGGTCTCTTGTGTGAAGATAACAAGTGCAGTGAGTATACAATGTAACTGTCATGTCTGAGAAAAAAGAAATAAATCAGAGTGTTGCATTGAAAACAACACAGACACTCTCTCGTAGTATGACTTATTTTACACCATTACAGATCCCCTACCCCGACCCCATCGGTTTCAGTAAATTTGAAAGTTTTTAATTTCACCTCAGATGTATTGTGTGTGTGTGTGTGTGTGTGTGTGTGTGTGTGGTGGTTGTGTGTGTGTGTGTGTGTGGTGTTTTACTCCGTGTGTGTTTGTCCATGGTAAACGTTAGCATTGCCATTTTCTCTGGTAGTACAACAGATTTGGATTAAATTCAGGAAGTAATCATTTATCTTCACACATTCCATTTACAATAACGATGCACTTTTTGAAAGGGCACAGGAAGCGATAAACGTATAGCGCTTTTAGCAGTCATTTTATCATTTTAGTAAAAAGAAATTATCCGTAATGGAATTACTTTGCATTCATCAGCTCTGGAGCAGAAATTCTGCCATGTAATGGGACATCAGTCTGAATATACTATCAGAGATGTTTTAAGAACGCTTAGGACTCATCCAAAGCAACAGTTTGAAAAAAAAAGATTAGTAGGTAGGTAGATAGGAAGGTAGGTAGGCCAGTAGATATAAAACATAGATAGATATGAAGAATGGACGGGCGGACCGACAGACAGGCAGGAAGGCAGTGCAGGCAGACAGACAGATAGATTTGTGGTGGTGCTTGCCCACAGAAGTGCCGGCGGGAAAGAAGTGTGCGCACGCCCCAGATGACTGCGACAGGACCTCCATCTGTGATGTCAAGAGCAACATGTGCAGTACGTATGTATTTGATAATCAGTCGTGTCCGACTATGACAATCAGAACAGCTGAGGAGGCAGCTGCTGTCCCGACTACCTGGGCTGAAATTTAATTATAGTGAAGAGTGTCTTGCCTAAGTTACATCCCCATTCTCTCGGCCAAGAGGATTTTATGACAGTCGGTGTTGGGATGGTTCCCAAAGGCCAACTAGCCCCCTAGGCTGCAGCACTAAGAGCCAGTGCAATCTTGCCCCATAGTTTGAGAGTCACAGTCCTTCACAAAAGACCAAGCTGTGAATGTCTTCCCACTGCAATGGAGAAACCATTTATCATTCAGCTCTCACTTAGTGCAGTACCTATCATGACATTGACAGCGTGGCTGTGTTGTTGACATGGATATCATTTGGCTTTGGCGCTGTTGGTGGGGATAGTGGGAGGGTGGGGAGTGTGGTGGTAGTGTTGGCGGTGTGCTCTGAATGCTTTATGTGTGTAAGAGAGAGGGAGTGTGTGTGTGTGTGTGTGTGGTATTGTGTGGGGGTGGGGAGCGGAGGGTTGGGTCGGGAGAGGGGAGTTTAAAGGATTGTGCAGATCCATGTATAGGTCACAAGAAAGAGTATTAGATGACAACAGTGATGATGATGATGATGACACCCAAATGAAGTTACTGCGTACATTCACAAGGGCTACGAGTTGGGTACATGCGTCCACATCAGAATGAGAAGATGATGATGGTGATGTTGATGACGACAATGATGATAGTAACAACTATGTCTCCTTTCCCCAGGTCTACTTGTTGGACAGACGTGTTCAAATCCACGAATTCTCTGTCGGCCAGGTGCCTTGTGTCAGAAATCTGTCTGCAGTGAGTGTCCTCTGTTTGTCTGTCTGTCTGTCTGTCTGTCTGTCTGTCTCTCTCTCTCTCTCTCTCTCTCTCTCTCTCTCTCTCTCTCTCTTTTCCTCAGCGTATCTGTGTCTTCTTCCTGACCTCCCAAATTCATTCATCTGTTCCTTCTTTCCTTCGTTCATTCTTTACTTGAGTCCTCCCCCCACGCCCCCACACCCACCCACACACACATTCTCTGACTATTTTGATAGATAGATAGATAGATAAACAGATAGATACGACGAACAAACATACAGACCACCCTCTTCCTTCTCCCATCTTTTCTCCCTTCCTTTCTTAATTTCTTTGCTGGATTCCGTCCCTCGTGTATCTATTTCTTCATTCTTTCATTCCTTCCATCTCTCCCTTCCTGCTAACATCTTCCCTCCTTTCCTTTCTTATTTTACCTGGCTTCCTCTCTTTATTCGTCTGTTCATTCATTTCTTTCTTCCTTCGTTTCTTTCATCCCGCTGTCCTTCCATCTTTTTGCCTTTCCTGTCTTTCTATGCTGGCTTCCTCTCCTTTATTCACCTGGTTATTTATTTCTTCCTTCCAACCCTCCCTCCCTACCTCATCCATCTTGTCTTCATTCGCTTCCTCCTTTTTTTTCCCCTTGCTTCCCTCCTTCATTCATCAGTACCTTCCTTCCGTCTCTCATTCCTTTCATCCTTCCTTTCATTCCTTTCATTTCCTGGCTTCCTTAATTCATCTACTCGTTCATTTCTTCTTTACATCCCTCCCACCTTACGTATTTCCTTCCTTTCTGCCTTTCTTTCTCTCCTGGTTTCCTTCGTTCATCTGTTCATTCGTTTTTTTCATTCTTCTTTTTCCTTCTCTCCCCCCTTACTTTCTTCTTTTCTGCTTTCCTTTCTTTTTTCCACTGTTTATTAATTTTCTCTTCCCTTCATTTCTCCCTTCCATCCATCCCTCTCTTCTTCCTTTCTTTCCAGGCTTGCTTCCTTCCTTCATTGATTCCTTCCATCCTTCCACCACTTCTTCAGTTTTTTTTCTTTCTTCCTTGCTCACTTTCTATCCACGGTGTTCATCTGTTCATTCGTCCCTTCAAACCTTCAGTGCTGTTTTATTCATTGGTTTGTTGATTGGTTGGTTTGTTGGTTGGTTGGTTGACGTCCACCCACAGAGTATCAGCTGGGGGAGAGGTGTGGGGCTCATCCAAACCTGTGCAAGGTGGGGTCAAAGTGCGTCTCAGTGAGCACCAACATCAGCCAATGCCGTGAGTCTTGCCAGCTTTGTGTCCTGCAGTATGTCCCTTCCCCACTCTCTCTATTTTATGTATTGTTCTCTCTCTCTCTCTCTCTCTCTCTCTCTCTCTCTCTCTCTTATTCAGACCTCGAATATAGAATTGTCTCTGTCTGTGTCTCTCTGTGTGTGTCTCTTTCTCTTATCTATTATTTTCTCTCTGTCTCTGTCTCTCTCTCTCTCTCGATATATATATATATATATATATATATATATATATATATATATCTTGCTCTGTCTGTCTCTTACTCAATCCTCGAATAAGAAAATTGTTTTTCCGAATTCTGTCTGTTTCTGTCTCTGTCTCTGTCTCTGCCTCTCTCTCTCTCTCTCTCTCTCTCTCTCTCTCTCGTAATGTATTGTTTTCTCTCTCTCTCTCGCTCTCTCTCGCTTTGTCTTCTACCTCAGGAGACTGCTGTGAAAAGACCATGACCGTTCTTTCAAATTTAAGTTATATTTTTGAATACTCGCTATTTTGAATGCATGTACTTAAAATAGATAGAGATTATTGATCTTATGATGAATCGTTCTTTCAAATTTAAGTTATATTTTTAAATACTCGCTATTTTGAATGCATGTACTTAAAATAGATTGAGATTATTGATCTTATGATGTATGAATTAAAACCGTGCAGTTATGACATGAACTATCTTACAGTTATGACATGAAATAATGTTGTCACAAGTATACAGTTGATTCACAAACTTTTAAACCGCCACCGCCCCTCGCGCCTTCTGAAAAAAATGGCAGTGAGACGCTGCATCATCACTCTCGGAGACACCAATAGAATATTTACACTATAGGAACCAATTAGCTTACATGTATTGCTTTCCCTCACATTTTGCTCTCCTGTATATGAAGTTACACTCCGCACTGGGAAAGTATCCTCCAGCCAGTCATTTTATTGATAAGGGGAAATGTTATTCTCTAACCTTTAAATGGTGACATTGCTTAAAAATAAATAAATAAATAAATTTTTTACCTCTGTGTGTGTGTGTGTGTGTGTGTGTGTTCCAGGACTTGTAGCTGGACAGAGTTGTGAGAAGGGACAGGAGACATGTGTCCCGTCAGCCACCTGTGGCACAGACAATAAATGTAGTGGGTATACCCCTTTCACAGTACCATTTTGTGAGAGTGTGGTTACTTGGACTAGCGATCAGTCAATCAGTCTGTCAACCAGCTGATCTGTCAGTTAATCAAAGGACTTTAATGCCTGCTTATTTCAAATGCTATGTCGATGAACAGGCTAAGTTAAAGAAATAATAACAAAAATTAGAAAATAAATAAATCCTTATTTGAATACTCCGTACATATGAACATCGATGTGAAGTAAAACAATCAAGTTAGTATTGTTGTGGGCCGGAAGTGTCACCTACACCACCCTCACTCTGTCCCCCTTACCCCCCTTATCCCTTCAGTACCACCCCTCCACCCCTTCTCATATGCCTCCCCACTCCGTCCAAAGTTCATTCTTTGAGGTTGTGCTGATATCCTTGCCCAACACTCCGCAACCCACCACCTCCCTTCTTCCCACCTCCCTCTCCACTCCTCTTCCGCAGTTGGCTGTGTGATGTGGGCTGACGAGAGGCAACCCCAGACCCACTCCCACCTCAGTCACTCACTCACACACACACACACACACACACACACACACACACACACACACATGCAAAATTTGACAAACGTAACTTCTGCCAACAGAACTGAATCCAGGACAGAAGTGCAACGGTACGACAAAAGGCCTTTGCAGATCGGACAGTGAGTGCTCCAATCATCGGTGTGGTAAGTATGTGTGTGTGTGTGTGTGTGTGTGTGTGCTTATGATTCTGTCTGAATAATTTTGGTCTTGAAATTCGCAGAGACTTATTTGACGTAGCAAAGTTACACAAAGGTGGTATGAAAGAGAGACAGAGGAAGAAGTAGATTTATGTATATTTTTTATGTGTTTTGTAATGACATACTTAGAAACATATATATATTTATGCATGTCATATATTATGGTTTCAAGGCTTTTCGACTCACGACCTTAAAATAAAGTGAGACACTGAAATATCTTCGGGCGTGCGCATCAATGTATTTACGCCAACGACTGTGTTTAATATTTATTTAAAACTTTTTTTTTCTCGGCATCTGCAAGTGCCTGAACAGCCAAACATGCAGGATGATATATAGATTAACATCTGGGGAAACTAACTGCACACAAGCAACTTCTGTCATTAAAAATGATTATAATTTATAAAGATGCATTGAAATTGAATAAATGAACAATTAATAAAGTCAAATGAAAGAAATGAAGGGGGATGGGTAAAGTTCGGGGAGGATATAAACCCTCTAATACAGCAATCGGGGGTCTTTTGAATTATCTCTCTGAGGAAGGAGCCATTGGTATGCCTAACATGACTACAGTTATGTCCTCAGCAGTTTCAAAAGACATATCGGCATAGCAGTGAACTGTTATCACCCATGGCATGTAATCCACAGACACCAGTCGGTTAAGTTGCAGATCGGGAAAAATCACTGGCCCGAAGCTGCCCATGGTGTAACAAATAGGAAGAAAACAAGACGACAAAATAAACTGCGAAAAAAGAAACAAAGAACTAATGATTACCTGATGTGTAAAACTGTCTTCGCACCTTACGCTTGGAGATCCAGAAAGGATGCAAGGGAGTTGCAGAACGTGTACAGCTCTAGTGATCAACTTAGTTGCTTCTCAACCCAAGCGTCGTCAGGCAAATGTACATATGCACTGATTCAGAGACAACGCGAAAATACTAAAACATAATCCTCAAACTTTTTTTTAAGATTTTTTGATGCTAAGACTTCAGCAATGCAGAGCAAACCAAAGGACAAATATATACAGAAACAGACTTCTTTGGAGTGACATTCCGTCTGCTCAAAAATGTGCACAGACTACTAAGACATTTAAGAATCAGTTAAGACAGGCTACCCAGCGTTTTTTTCTGATGTTAAGTAATTTTACGAATACGTTTTCAGGTAAATTCTGTGCCCAGCAAAACCATTATCAGCTTTTATATAGGAAGGGGTATTGAAAGGTTTCATAGCCATAAATGATGAAGTCCCAACTTTACTACAACTTCGACTTCTGCAAGAACTTCGTTGCTTTCACTATCACCCCAACTACTGTTTCTACAACTAGTACTACTACCACGACGACAATAAAAAAAAACAGAAAACTGACTTTGGTCACCTCTGTTGCAATTACAACATGATTAACCCAAAACAACACACACACAGCAAAGTGACTCACAGGTTGAGAGATCTTAAACCAGATGGGCAGTGTTCTACATCAGTCCTTTTGGTCTGTGAGGTCCGGTTTTCCATTCCGATGGAGTGAATATTTTGTTTTCCTATCTCCCAGCCATCTTCGGAACACTGACTTTGCTTTGTGTTAAGAGTTCTCCGAAGCCTGTGGAATTAGCGTATATTTAGGGACGTTTTTTTAATACTATGCAAAACTTAGCGCTGCTGAGATCACATATGCAATCCATCCAATGTACTGCGTTGACCCCAGTTTTGTGTGTGCATAACCATGCTGAAGATCAAATATAAACACACATGTAAACCCTGTCAACAATAATTTCCAGCAGGTTGTATGGAAGTATGTGTATGGACACAACATGCATTTTTGCCCCTCCTCTATCCCATTGCTTCTAAAAATGACTGTTTTCGGAGTTTTTGTATCTTTTGACTACTCCAGTAGTCATTTGTTCTCTCTTTTTTTCTGTTTCTTATGGAGGAAGGTGGCAAAAGGGTTCAGACATTAATCTACCAGGAGGAAGGTGGCAGAATGGTTAAGACGCTCAGCTGCCAATACAGAGAGTCCGTGAGGGTGTGGGTTCGAATCCCGCTCTCGCCCTTTCTCCTAAGTTTGACTGGAAAATCAAACTGAGCGTCTAGTCTTTCGGATGAGACGATAAACCGAGGTCCCGTGTGCAGCACGCACTTGGCGCACTGAAAAAGAACCCATGGCAACGAGAGTGTTGTCCTCTGGCGAAATTACGTAAAATGAAATCCACTTTCATAGGTACACAAATATGTAAGCATGCACTCAAGGCCTGACTAAGCGCGTTGGGTTATGCTGCTGGTCAGGCATCTGCTCAACAGATGTGGTGTAGCGTGTATGGATTTGTCCGAACGCAGTGACGCCTCCTTGAGAAAGTGAAACTGAAACTGAAACATTAATCTACCAAACCAGTGTCCCTGACGGTCTCATTTCGAACCCCGGTCTCGCCTTCCTCCCAAGTTTGACTGAAAAATCAAACTGATCAGCCGGCTCGTCACTTGGATGAGACGATAAACCGAGGCCGCGTGTGCAGCAGTAGTGTTAAGTAGCGGTAGCGCCTCTATCAGAAACTGAAACCTTTTCTGTGTTTGCTACGGCTCTTTACAAATTTTGGTTATTCTGCTTTTTTATATATATAAGTCTTAATTGTGTTTTTTGTGGGTTTTTTTTTGTTTTGTTTTGTTTTTTGTTCAGTTCGTTCACTCACTCTGTCCTTTTTCTTGCTTTCGTTTCTTCTGTCTTTCAGTCCTCAAGTTTGGTGAAAAGTGTAACAGCAGCGCCACTCATTACTGTGCCTCTTCCACTGTGTGTGATTACTCCAAAACCTGCAGTGAGTAGTTTCCTGTCGGTCTTGGAGGAGAATGGGGGAACGAGCATGTCTACAGGGTGTAGGGGGCGTCTGTGTGTGGATGCACACACACACACACACACACACACACACACACACACACACACACACACACACACACATATATATATATATATATATATATATATATATATATATATATATATACATATGTACATACAAACACACTCACACACACACACACACACACACACAGATGTGTTTGTGTGTGCGTTCTAATGCCCACGTGCGCTTATGTGTACGTCTGCATCTGCATATGTGTATGTTGTTGTGTGTCTGTGTGTAAGTGCTTGTTGAAGCTTAAAAAAAAAACTAAAAGACTTTTTGTTGTTGTTCGCTTGTTTGTTTGAAAATCTCCGTGTGGGAAGGATTAAAAGAGGGCCAACCCTGCAGTAACACCAGCGTGTGCACATTGGGAGCTAATTGCACTGACAACACCTGCCGCTGTATTCCTGAAGTCTCCACCCTGAACAGTCAGTCTGGAATGTGTGGTCAGTATGGTCACTACTGTGCGCGAGACACCACGTTGCTTTTTTTCCTGTTTGTTTGGTTTTTTTGTTTTGCTTTTTCTGCCTCTTTCGTTATATCTTTTGATGTTTTATGTGTCTCTTTTTATTTAACCTTGGTGTGGGTGTAGGAGGTAAATGAGAGGGTGAAATGTACATGTCTATAATGTTTTGATAATGATAACAATACTAATAATAAGTAGTATTGTATGGCACAAACTTCTCATATGATAGGCTCTAAACGCCTCACATGAAATAATACATACACAATAGTGCAATACAACTTACCTCTGCATATGAAAAAACAACATGTAATTATGTGTATCTATATACACCAAGACAATACTACAAATTGCAGATATGACCCCCCACCCCCCCCCCACCCCCCCACACACACACAAGAATTTAGCTAAATGACATAAGTGGTAAACTGTTTGGAATAATTATCAATAGATACTGCAAGAATAGATAAGGGAAAATGAATCGCTGTTAAGCACCAAGCTGGTTTTCAAAAAGGATACTCTACTGTGGACATTGGTCGCACTTGTACAGAAACAGTTTTCCGTTTAACTGTAAGTTGTATGTTGCTTTATTGATTTTGAAAAGGCATTCGACTCTATTAATTGTAAATATCTTTGACCAGTTTTGTTGAGGAATGGTATAAGAAGTAAATTTTACAGATGCATGAAAAGCAAGTACAAGGTAGTAAGAGTCATGAGTTTGCTGTGGCGCTAAACTGACAGAATTTATTAACTGCACAGCTGGAATTAAACAGGGGGATGCATGCAGCCCTTTTTTCTCTGTTTATTAATGAATTAGCAATCCAAATGATTAATAATGAATACATGGTGCCTTGTTCCCAATTATTTTTTGTATTATTCATACTTCAGTTAGCTGATGATGTTATTTTAATGTTGGAAACTGTTGTAGGTTTATAAATACAGCTGAATAATTCACATACTGCAGCAGATTCACTCCAATTCAGAGTTGATAATTTTTTATGTCAAAAAGTAATATTACTGTATTACGTAAGGATGGTTATTTGAGCGACAGAGAAAGATGTGTGTACGATGGTGTTTGGATGACAGTTGTCAGTGTTTATGAATATATGGACTTTGTTTCTTAGTTTTGTTGGTGCTTATAAAGATCTAGCTAGTTGGGCCAAACGCTTTATTTTATACTATGAAATAGTTGCATATGCTCATTAACATTTCTTTTAGGTGTAGATGGGCAAAAGCCCAATGGTTTAGTTTATGGTGAAACAAATAGATATTCAACATGTTTAGTTTCGGCAGTTAGATGTATGCGTTACCAGCTTAGATTATTGAAAATGGAGGACAGCAGAATACCACGCAAAGCTTATAATTTGTTGTATGATTAGATGATCGAAGCAGAGTAAACTGGGTAACTAAGATTCGTCATTGTCTGTTAGAGTCAAGTGTTTCAAAATTTGTTTGGTTAAACCAAGGTGTTGGCAGCATTCGGGAGTTTATTTCTGTTTTTCACTAACAGTTAATTGATTGTAGATGGCAGAAATGGACTGATCACATACAAAATAGTGAATGGTTTAGTTTTTATAAGAATTTTTTGCAATGTGTCTGATCTGAAACCTTACTAGGAGTTGAATATGGTCAGACGTTTCAAATATATAGCAACTGAATTTCGATTAGGTATTTCAGAATTAGTGGTCCATCATTATAGATACAGAACATGTAATGATTGTTAATTGATATGTCCATTGTGTAAAGACTCACAATACAATGAGATATACTTTGTTCTTTGTTGTCCATCTCTTAAGAACATTTACCCAGTATATAGAAAAAGTGAAAATGTGTTCTCTATTTAATGATATAGATATCGGGAAAAAAGAGTATGTTAGCAGGTTCGAACCAAGGACATTTGGTTCGAAAATAAGTAGTTATAAGTACACTGCTAAAGTGGACCTGCCAGTGACGTTCAAAAATTGATATCTAAACATATTTTGTTGTTTTTTGCATCATAAATCGATCACGGTATCCGAGTTAATAATGCCTTTTAAGCATATTATTTTGGTATATTTCGATTGTTTAAGAAATTATTTTAAGCCCACGGTAAAGGAGATGTTGTCATCGCCTCAGGCACACCGCAATATGTTCCCGTTTTAACTAGATCTGCTTGTTCGACACTGAAGCTGACACAAACTACAATTCGGTCCTTTCAATTTCTCTTTCTTGTCATATGCAGTAAATACGTGGATGATGTTGTTGGTGTCACTGTGTGTGTTCTGTCCAGAAATTATATTTCTTTTCTTTTAATTGCGAACAATAAAAAACAAGGTCAGGCCATCTTTGAACCAAACCATCAATTGCGATTTTTGGGGGTTTGGATCCTCAACAACATAAACCGTTGAAGATCCGGAAAAACAACTTAATCCGGAAGACATAAACCTGTTACTGGGATGACTGTGAAGATCTTTTCCCACTGTCTTTAATTCAAATTCGGTATTGGAAGACAAAGTATTTCCAGAGAAAATGACAATGTTAAAGTTTACATGTTTACACAAGTGAGTCAAAAAGGACACTGGCGAAAACGACTGACTACCGCAGTGCCGTTGTTGCAGAACCAAAGGACAGGAAAGTGGGCGGGAGATGCGGCGCGTCTGAGGTCGAGCCCTGCGATGATTTCTACGCATTGTGCACCAAGACTACTCCCCACGGTTCTGCCTACTCTTGTCAGTGTGTTCATGGTTTCTCTGCTGACAACGACAACTCCTGTAGTGAGTTTTAGGGACAGTACAGTGTGCGCCAGTGCGTGTGTCAGTCCGTGCATGTTTGTGTGTGTAAGTCATGTCCGTGTGTGTGTGTGTGTGTGTGTGTGTGTGTGTGTGTGTGTGTGTTAATGTTTCAATATCTAAAAGTGTATAATTATGACTCTTGTCTATAATCAGTGTGGCACAGCCACCACAGATCTTGTCGCCAGGGACCTTCTCAGTGGTCCGAGGAACCTGCCATCATATAAATATATATATATATATATATATATATATATATATATATATATATATATATATATATATATATATATATATTCGAAATTCATTTGTTGGTTCTTTATGTTGTTGTTTGTTTTTTGTAGGTTTTCTTTTGTTTTGTTTTTCCAGTTTATATCCTGAAATACGTGATACGTGGAGTAAATGTGTGAAAAGGAATGCTTTTACATTCGCGTCTTCGTTGTAGATTTCAGTCTTGTTAATACGTTGAGTACCGGTCTGTGTTGTGATAATTTTCCAGCCAAATTGCTCTGATTTGAGATATTAACGTTATTTTTAGTCTTGCCATATATCGTTGGTGTCTCATTTCTGGTTAGGGTACTGACAGCTTTGACAGGAATAAACAAACACAAATATGCCTGTGGTGGGTATTACGTATGTGTGCCACTTTTGTACTGCCCATTGTTGGTGTTCCTTTGTGTGGGTAGGGGATGTCGGGTTTTTAAAAATGCAGCGACTTTTGTTGAGAGTATTATTGTGCACAAGTAGTTCTGTTTTGCTGTGTGTTGATGTTGTTTAAGTAGACAATGGGGTGATGCTTTCACAGTAGTGTGTTGAGTATACGTTTCTGCGGTGGCTGAAAATATATTGTCAAACTAAGGCCAAAACTGTTTCAGAACAGATGTCACAGGCAGAATCCGCAGTGTCTATATGTTGTGTGTGTGTGTGTGTGTGTGTCTGTGTGTGTCTGTGTGAGTGTCTGTGTGTGCAGGGGGTGAAAAGGGTATACAGTGTAACTCAGACTTGAGCGGCTTGGACAACTTCACTTCTCCTTGTGTGGTCGGCACTGTCTGTGAAGACAACGAATGCAGTCAGGCTTCCATCTCTTCTTCATTCTTTCTCCTCTTCCTTCCTTCCATCCCTCCCTCCTTCATTCCCCCGTTACCCCTCCTTTCTCCTCTTCCTTCCTTCCTACCTTGCTTCCTTTCTTTTTTTTCTTTCAACCTCTCTTCCTTCTTTCTCTGATTCCTTCATTCCTACCTTCATTCCTTCATTCATTCTCTCATCCCTTCTTTCTCCCATTCCTCCCTTCATTCCATCCCTGCTTCCTTCCTTTTTTCCTTCATTTTCTCCTTCCTTCTTTCTCCTCTTCCTTCCCTCCTTTCGTTCCTTCCATACCAGCTTCCTTCCCTCCTTCCTTCTTTCCATCCCTGCTTCCTTCGTTCACTCCTTCATTCTCTCCTTCCTTCTTTCTCCTCTTCTTTCCCTCCTTCCTTCTTTCCATCCCTGCTTCCTTCCTTCACTCCTTCATTCTCTCCTTCCTTCTTTCTCCTCTTCTTTCCCTCCTTCCTTCTTTCCATCCCTGCTTCCTTCCTTCACTCCTTCATTCTCTCCTTCCTTCTTTCTCCTCTTCTTTCCCTCCTTCCTTCTTTCCACCCCTGCTTCCTTCCTTCACTCCTTCATTTTCTCCTTCCTTCTTTCTCCTCTTCTTTCCCTCCTTCCTTCTTTCCATCCCTGCTTCCTTCCTTCACTCCTTCATTCTCTCCTTCCTTCTTTCTCCTCTTCTTTCCCTCCTTCCTTCTTTCCATCCCTGCTTCCTTCCTTCACTCCTTCATTCTCTCCTTTTCTCTTTCTCCTCTTCCTTCTTTCCCTCCCTCCCTCTCCTCCCATTCCTTCCTTTCTTTTTCCTCCCCTCCCTCTGTTTTTCTGCATCCTTCTTCTTTCCTTGCTCCCTCCCCACACTTTTCTTCCTTCATTCGTTGCTTCTTTTACTCCTTCCTTCCTTCCTTCCTCCTTTTATTTTTCCTTTTCCCTAGATTCAATTCTTTTCTTTGTTCCGTTTTTTTTTTGTTTTCAAACCATTGCCTTTTTTGATTATTTACTCTCTTCATACTTTCAGTCTTTTCCCGTTCTCCCGTGTCCTACTTTTATGTTTGTCACTCACACCTTTCTTCCTTTTTTCTTTTGTTCTCCTTATTATTTACTTATATATTAAATTAGTTTTCTTATTTGATTTTTGTTTATTAATGTAATTATTTACTTATTTCAGTTATTTGTTTATCTATTCATCTTTTCTTTATATATTCATGTTTCTGTTTATTATAATTTTTCTCCTTATTTCTTTGTCTAATCAATCATTACGACGATGGTTAGAATTTCAGGTTCTCAAGGAGGCGTCACTGCGTTCGGACAATTCCATGTAACTTCACCACTTCTGCTGGGCAGATGCCTGGCCAGCAACATAACCCAGCGCGCTTTGTCAGGCCTTAAGTGCATGCACATAATATGTATTTGTGTACCTGTCAGAGTGGATTTCTTCTGCAGAATTTTGCCAGAGGATGACGCTGTCGTTGCCATGGGTCCTATTCCAGTGTGCCAAGTGCGTGCTGCACACGGGACCTCGGTTCATAGTCTCACCCGAGTGACTAGACGCTCAGTCTGATTTTCCAGACAAACTAGAAAGGGCGAGAGTGAAACTGGAAACCAAACCCTCACGGACTTTGTATTGACAGATCAGCGTCTTATGACTAGAAGCGGAGCTGGCTCTTGATGTTCATTATCAAGATGACGACAACGACAACAACAGTTTTTATGATGACGACGTCGATGATGATGATAATGTTGATGACAACGACAGTGATTATAGTGATGATGATGATGACGACGATGCCCAAGGCGGTGATGATGATGATGTGTGGCACAGAGTTGATGGCAGGCCAGTCGTGTGAACCAAGGCTGGCGGGGGAATGTCGGTATGGCACAGTTTGTGACACTGACAACATCTGTCGTGAGTGGTGCCAGACATGACAGGCTTTCTCTCTCTCTCTCTCTCTCTCTCTCTCTCTCTCTCTCTCTCTCTCTCTCTCTCTCTCTCTCTCACACACACACACACACACACACACACACATCTTGTTTCTCGGACTGGTCTGCTTGTTTCTTGTGTTTTAATTTTTATTTCGTTTTCCCTTGCATACCTTCTTGATTTCGTTTGTTTGCTCCTCCGTTCGTTCCCTTCTTCGTTCGTTTGTTCCTTCTTTCGTTCCTTCTTTTCTTTGTTCGTTTGTTAATTGTTCCCTTTTCCCTTTGTTCATTATTTCGTTCTCTCCTTTATACGTTTGCTCATTCGTTCTCTCCTTAGCACGTTTCTTTCTTTCGTTCTCTCGTTTGTACGTTCGCTGTTTTGTTCTCTCCTTTGTTCATTCCTTCTTTCTTTCCTACCTTTGTTCTTTGTTTAGTTCCTTCGTTCCTTTATTTGTTCCTGTAATGTTCGTTCGTTTGTACGTTCCCCTTTTCGTTTGTTCCTTTGTCCATTCTTTCGTTTGTTCATTCCTTCTTTTTTTTCGTCCCTTTTTTTCTGTCTGTCTCTCTCCCTCTCCTTCAGCCTCTCTCTGTCTCTCTGTCCCTCTGTCTCTGTCTGTCTGTGTCTGTCTCTCTCCCTCTCTCTGTATTTCCTGTCTGTGTATCGGTCTCGACCTTTCCTTTCGATATTTTCTAACATGCTCTCTCTCTCCCTCCACAAAACCTGTTTTCCCCGCCACCCTCCACCCCTCCCACCTCTTTGTCTTTTTCAGTCTCTCTTCCCTCTTCTTCAGGTGTTGTTTGTGTATGTGCATGGGTATGTGTGTGTTTCTGTGCGAGCGCATTTCCATGTGTGTGCGTGTTTGTGTGTGTTTCCATTGTGTGTGTGTGTGAGTATGTGTGTGTGTGTGTGTGTGTGTGTGTGTGTGTGTGCAGCTGCAGAATAAAGGACACAAGCACACATATCTATTGCAGGGTTACAGTCACGGAGTGACTGTTCCGAAGACTCCAGTCTCTGTCAACGCGGAACTGTGTGCGATGCTGTAAAAGAGTGTAGTAAGTAACTACCGTTTGTCTCATTGCTAGTCTGTCTGTCTGTTTGTTTACCCTCCCTCTCTGTCTCTCTGTATATCTATCTATATATATCTATATCTGTCTGTCTATCTATCTCTCTCTCTCTATATATATATATATGTGTGTGTGTGTGTGTAGATATATATATATATATATATATATATATATATATATATATATTATGCCTTTTTCTCTCTGTTCTTAGAAATATGTACACTTCTGTTCTCTGGTGATGGTTTTTTTGTTGTTGTTTTTTTGATGTCTTAAACAATCATGGGTTTACAAGCACAGTTTAATACTTTATATCGAATTGCTACTTCACTTCAGTTGAAAATCAATGTTGAGAAATACGATTGTGTTTAGAAAAGGGGGAATATTTGGGGACCAGAAAAAGACGGACTTAAAATGGAATACATATGCCAGTCGAAAATATGTATAAATACTTACGAATATATTTTTTCGAGAAAACTTTTTATTGTTACGTGTAAAGACTTTGCAAGCAGAGTGAAACATGTGCATCTATGTATCTTGCAAAAAGTATCAAGTTTAGAAAATCAGTCTTGAGATTGATCAAATTATTTGACAGTCAGATTCAACCAATTATTCGATACGGGGCTGAAATTTGTGGTATTTATTAATCAGCAATTCATTGTGCACTGAGATTTCTTGGGGTAACAATGAAAACACCCAACGATATAATCAGTGCTGATATTAAACTTTATCCAATATAATTATTTGAATTCTGTTATCAGATTCATTTACTATTAGAGAAAAATAATGTGAATGAAAAATGTAAGATTACCAAAGAAAGCTTACAGCATGTTATATGATTTGGATAGTAGAGGCAGATCGAACTGGGTGTCATAAGTGAGGATCAAACTGCGTGACTCAAGCTTTGCCTTTGTATGGCTAAGCCAGGGAGTAGAAGATATAAGCGGTATTATTATCAACAACATCACCACTATTATTATCATCATCATCATTATCATTTTCATTATTTCTCTTTCTCTCTCTATGGTTCACAGAAGTGGCGGTGGACAAGACGTGTGTGAAGGAAGGATATTGTGTAGCGGGAGCCAAGAATGTCCATCTTTGTTATAAGTGTTAGTATCATCATCATCATCATCATCATCATTAGCAGTAGTAGTAGATATATTTATATCTAGTAGGAGTTGCAGTATTGTCATTATTATTATCTCTTTTGTATTCTCTGTGGTGCACAGCAGTGGACAAAAGGTGTGTGAAAGATGGATACTGTGTGGCAGGGGCTAAGTGCGTCCATTGTTATTATCAAGTTGATGATTATTATTATAATTGTCGTTGTTGTTTTTGTAATCACTATCAACATTATTGTTATTATTGTTATTGTTACCATCACCATTTCATTAGTATTATTATCATTATTATTGTTGAAATTATTGTTATTATCGTTATTATCATTATTATCACCGTTCTCATCACCATCATTATTATCCCTTTTTCTCTCTGTAGTGCACAGAAGTGGCGGTGAACGAGAGGTGTGCGAAAGATGGATACTGTTTGGCAGGGGCCAAGTGCGTCCAGTATTATTTTTTATTTTTGTCATCATTTATCATTATCATTATTGTTGTTTTTGTTGGTAACATCATCATTATCATCTTATTATTGTTATCATTGTTATTGTTGCAATTATGGTTCTTATCATCATTATCATCATCACAATCATCATCATTATTATTATTATTATCCCTCTTTCTCTCTGTGGTGCACAGATGGACAAGAGGTGTGTGAAAGATGGATATTGTGTGGCAGGGGCAAAGCGCTTCTATCATTAGTAGTAGTAGTAGTAGTAGTAGTATATTATATTATCATTATTATTATCATTTCTATTTTCCCTCTTTCTCTCTGTGGTGTACAGAAGTGGCGGTGGACCAGCGGTGTGTGAAGGACGAGCACTGTGTGGCAGGAGCCGAGTGTGTCGACTACAACTGTCAGTGTGTGGTAGGGGTGTCCAAGCCCAGTGGTCAAGACCCGAACACGATCTGTGGTATGGTATATCAACTTGCTGGATCGCTGCCTTTCTGTCTGTCTCTCTTTGTGGCAGTCGGTCTGTTGTCACTTTGTCTCCTGTGTGTGTGTGTGTGTGTGTGTGTGTGTGTGTGCATGCATGTGTGTGTGCGCGCGCGCATGCGTGAGTGTGTGTGTGCGTGTGTTTGTGGCGGTATTGCTGTGGCTAGATACCAAAAACTTTGTTTCGAATTGGTTGGTTTACAGTTTTGTCATTTTGTGTACGTAAGAATGTTTTTTTTAAGTCGAAATTATTGTGTCGTTTCTTTTCAGCGTTTTTATTCTAGACTCATTTTGAGACCCGTGATAGCCCCTTTCGTTTGGCTGTGTTATCGACGACATGAATTGATCTGAACTGGTGACAGCATGAGTGGTATATTCTGTCCACATGAACAAGATGGACTGTTTAAAAAAATGAGGGGGTCGAGGAGTTGGTGTGGGTGAGGGTGGTTGGGTGTTTGATTGAGTTCTTAACTTTTACAGTATAAAACTCACAAAACACATGTGTGCACACACGCACAAACACACACACATATGAGGAGGAGGATGTGGATATACACACATACATTATGTACACACACATATATATGTGTACACACACACACACACACACACACACACATATATATATATATATATATATATATATATATATATATATATATATATATATATAAACACACACATGTACACACACTCACTTACTCACCCACTCACTTACTCGTACTCACCTTTGTTAAAGTGATAATAAAAGCAATAGTCACGTGATTTTATATACACATAGTACCCTGCGTGGATGCATCATGTGTTGCCGTGTCTGGGTTGTGAAAAAATAATTATGCAAAACCAATTTGATTTGTGTTTCCATGCGTTTGCATTATACTGACATGCATCTTTGCTTTGCACACTTGTCTCTATGTGTTTGTATGTTTGCACACATGTGCATGTGTCTATGACTATGATGTCTGTGTGCATGTACATATGTGCTCCAACAGAACTGGTCTACGGGAAAGTGGGAGGTCCATGCGATGATGAGACTGGCTGTGAGGACCCTCACGCTGTGTGTCAAGCTGGCGAGGGATCTTCAACCTCCAACTCCACCTGTGTCTGTCCCACTGGCTTCAGAATCGACGGGGATACCCTGAGCTGCAGTGAGTGCAGGCCTTATATGTCACGTGTTTGATCCGTTTGTTTGTGTCTGGGCATCAAACAAAAGCCACTACCTAAACTGTGTTGTTGTAGTTTGAACTTGAACCAAGAACCCTCTTCACCTTTGCTGCGTTGTGCCTCAGCTCCAAACAGGAACCACTGGCAGGCATGTCACCATGTTTTCGCTCCAAACAAGATTCCTTATCTGTGCCGGCTAGGCCCAGTCGGGGTATCATCTTACAACTCCCTTTATTAACAACCTGATTTCAGTCGATTGCATTTGATGTGATTACCTCCGTGGGTCGTCAGGTCAGGTCTGTAATAATTGAGGCAGTCAGTGAATTGCTTGGAACTAACTACCGGAAAACTCAGCTCTCGGTCCCAGAGGAGATCCACGATATGTGTGACGATCGAAGAGACATGGAGAACGCCAGGTACACAACATCAGAATACAAAGAGGTCAGCAAAATATTCGACATGGCATGAAGAAAGCCAGTGAAAATTGGATTGAGGATCCGTGTAGTGAAATAGAATACTGTCTGAACAAGAACATGAGCAGAAAGCATTCCAAGTTGTTAAGGATATGACAAAGCAATGACAGTCCAGAGTCAGTACAAGGAAAAGTTGGAAAATGTCTCACAGAAGAAAAAAGACATTGTGAACAGATGGGCAGAATACTGCAGACAGCTTTAAGACCATCAGGCAAATAGACACCCCAGTGCAGTCCGTGCCAGGAGCCAACAAACTTTCCAAAACTGCGTGAAGAAGTGGAGGAATCAATAAGATCACTGAAGAATGGAAAAGCAGCAGGCATCGACGTTGCCGTGGGCGACCATGAAGAAATATAACATAGCCCAAATGTGGATCAACACCTTTAATCAACTATATGCAAAAGCCAACAGTGCTGTCTTCGTTCAAAGAACTGTAAGCAATTCGTACCACACGTCAGTTGGAGTCCGTCAAGGCTGTCGTTATCTACTACACTCTTCAGCATCTTCCTGGAATGTGTAATAACTGATGCCCTCGAAGGGCATCAACATTGGAGGACGTACCATCACAAAATTTAATCTCCGAGGTTTTGCTGATGATGCTGATGGACTGATCAGGCAGTGAGAAAGAACTAGCAAAACTGGTTAACCACTTGGAGGAAACATCAATCAAGTACATAATGGAGATCAGTGCCGAGAATACGAAACTCATGACAGACAGCAAACACTCAATCAAGACCAAGATCAATGTGAGCGGTCAACTGCTGGAAACAGTGAAGCAGTTGAAGTACCACAGTGCCATCATCAACGCAGAAGGTTCCAAGGCCGAACTACTGGCAAGACCTGCTGCACAGACTGCAACAGCACTAGCAAAATTGAAGCTTATATGGAAAAACAAGAAAATCAGTCTCAGAAGAAAGTTGAAGCTACTGCATGCACTGGTTCTCTCTATTTTCTTGTATGCATGTGAGACTGACTCTTACAGGTTCAGAGGACCCAGGCAGTGGAAATGAGATGCTTCCGGAGATTCCATGGCATCTCGTACTAAGACCACACAACAAATGAAGTAGTAAGAAAAACCACCAGAGAGCATGCTGGTCACTATGAAGACCTCCTGACCACAGGCTCTCCAAGACCACCCATCAGGGAACAGTGTAGAGGAAAAGGAGACGAGGCATACAACGAAAGAACTGGGCAAACAACATCACTGAGTGGACAGAGAGGAGTTTTGCTGAAACTCAGTCCCTATCCCACGACGGCTAGAAATGGAGAATGCTGGTGATGCGTTCAGCAGTGCAGCGCTCCCATGACCAAACCTGGTTTCGGGACCAGTGACAGTGACCTCGGTGGGATGCTAGCGGTCTTTCAGCACAAATAGCATCCAGTCTTCTGGAAATTCTAGGCTGGAAATTTCCTCTTTCTGATGCTCTGTTTGTCTCTGCCTTTTCTCTTCCCTCACTGTTGTCTGCTTTTCCTGCCTCTCCTTTCTTTTTTCCAACAAGCCTTGACACTTTTTTTTTCATTTTTCCACATTCTGTGATGTGCCTTCTGTGCTGTTTTGCTCTGGCGATTAGGTAAATACTGGGATGGGTATCAGCTGTCGTTTCGGTAGTGTTGTTTTTTTTCCTATATGGCTTTTTTGTGTATTTTTGTGCGCTTTTGAAGTTTTTTTCTTCTCTTTTTTTTTTGCAGTCAGGAGATGATAAATAAAGCGGAAGGGCGGACGTCCACATCACAGACTAGTCTTGATAGTTAAGATGATATGTCATTAACTGTGGTGTTCTACAGGTTGCTTTTTTTTCTTTTTTGGGGGGTGGGGATGACAAAGTTTAAAGTTTAAGTGGTTGAATCATTTTCAAATGGACAGTCTTGATATGGCCCAGTGCGGTCTATTAGACCATAAGCAACTCTGTCAAATGTCAACATGGGTTTGATTTTAATGATATATATTTATGTATTTGTGTTCGTGTGATTGAAGCCTGACTGAATGACACAAAAAACTATGATCAGCCCTTAAAGCAGCTCCCAATCTGCTGTACCCATGACTGCTCTGTGTTTGTAAAGCTTGAACTTAGTCTCTGACTGAGGATGATAAAGATATCAGGATTAACATTGCCTTACTGGTGGGCCAACAACAAAATGAGAGCTGCATGATCAATGGTTTCTCCACTGCAGTGGGAAAACATTTACAGCTTTAGTCATTTGTGCAGGACAGTGACTGAGTCTGAATCTGGGAGACAAGATTGCACTGGCTTTTAGAACTGCAAACATCAGCGCTACTTAAACTTTGGGGATTGCCCCAATGCCGACAGTCATAAAGCCCTCTTAGTGGGGATGTAACGTGGGCAAGACAGTTTCCACTGCATCAAAATATGGCCAAGAACGTCGGGACAGCAGTTGCCACCACTGCTGTCATAGTCGGTCATGATTGACTGTCATAGAATGAAATGGACTGAAATGAAATGCCGTGTGTTGGTCAGGACGGCTTGCGGTCCACTCACAATTGACTGTCATAGAATGAATTGAAATAAAATGCCGTGTGTTGGTCAGGACGGCTGGCAGGCCACTCACGACTGTCATAGAATTAAAAAGGGAATGAAATGCCGTGTGTTGGTCAGGACGGCTGGCAGGCCACTCACGACTGACTGCCATAGAATGAAATAGAATGAAATGCCGTGTGTTGGTCAGGACGGCTGGCAGGCCACTCACGACTGTCATAGAATTAAAAAGGGAATGAAATGCCGTGTGTTGGTCAGGACGGCTGGCAGGCCACTCACGACTGTCATAGAATTAAAAAGGGAATGAAATGCCGTGTGTTGGTCAGGACGGCTGGCAGGCCACTCACGACTGACTGCCATAGAATGAAATAGAATGAAATGCCGTGTGTTGGTCAGGACGGCTGGCAGGCCACTCACGACTGACTGCCATAGAATGAAATAGAATGAAATGCCGTGTGTTGGTCAGGACGGCTGGCAGGCCAGTCACGACTGACTGCCATAGAATGAAATGGACAACTGAAATGCCGTGTGTTGGTCAGGACGGCTGGTGGGCCAGTCACGACTGACTGCCATAGAATGAAATGGAATGAACTGAAATGCCGTGTGTTGGTCAGGACGGCTGGTGGGCCAGGCGTGTGGGGAGGATGTGACGGACATCTGTGAGAAGGGCACTGTGTGTGACAGACGCACCAAAATCTGTCGTGAGTCCCCCTTTCTCTGTCTGTCTGTCTGTCTGTATATATATGTCTCAAAGTCACACACACACACACTCTCTGTCTCTGTCGGTCTCTCTCTCTCTCTCACACACACACATTTCTCTCTCTTTCTCTCTCTTCTCTTTCTGTGTGTGTGTGTGTGTGTGTGTATATATATATATATATATATATATATATATATATATATATATATATATATGAGGATCATTCATAATGATTATAATCACGCCGGTACCTGTGACTTACAGGTGTGGTACTTGGAAAACGGTGTGCTGGGGAGACGTCCACTCTGTGTGTGATGGGGACTGTATGTGATGAGGAGACCTTCACCTGTAGTGAGTTATACAGCTGGACTGTCGTGCCTTTCTGCTGCGCCTCCCTCAAGTCTCTGTCTGTCTCTCTGTCTTCTCTCTCCGTCTGTCTGTCTCTTTGTCTTTTCTCTGTCTATCTGTCTCTTTCTTTCTCAATCTCCCTATCAACTTTCTTTCTCTCTCTTTGTGTGTCTATCTTAATAAACCACCTCGAGTCAGGACTCTCTCTCTCTCTCTCTCCCTCCCTCTCTCCCTCCATCTCTGTCTCGCTCACTCGCTCGCTGTCTGTGTGTATGTGTACCTTCAAGCCACATCCGATCACGTAAAAGGTTTTGTGCGTATATTATTCTTATTTGTAATTGTGCAGTAAAGACTTGCCTTTGTGTAAGATAAACAGGCTTACTCTGATCATATTTACATTTGGCTTTTTTGTGTGTGTGCCTAAAAGTAGGCTACACAGATATGCAAGGAATCCAGAGAGGATGAAGTTCATTCTGTTTTGAAATGCCCTGCCCTGACTGACCTTCGAGTTGAATTCACTCGAAAGAGATGATTTCAATATCCATGTTTGTTTCGACAGTGTTTATGGCAGTGTTTGTTGATGTCATCGAATGAAGACACTTTGCTCGGTTTAGTTTTCTAGACCTCATTCATATAGAGCATTTCATCGAAGAGAGACACCTGTATCCTAATTGTTGTAGTAATTGATTATGCTCGTGGCATATAGATAGTCATAGTGACGCGTATTGAATTTTGTTATCACCCCTGTACATATGGGGCTATGGATTTAAACTGAATAAATCATCTGATCCAAGGGCTGTCTTGGCTATTGAATGCCTATGTAGCGTGTGGCTAATGTTAACCTATTCAACAACAACAAGGTGTTTGACACTATCACATTCAGTACGTACCATGGAATATCTGCTGTTAACATAGTAATGACAACACTTTATACTTACAAAGAATGAACAAAAAAAAAGTTTCCCTGATTCCCGTGGCTCACCTTGTCTGTTGATTCTGAATGTAAACTGTGCCAAAGAGACTTTCTATGTGAATTTTTGTTTGTGTTTGTGCCTGTCTGTAAACTGCGCTAATGAGACTTTCTGTGTGAATGTTTGTGTTTGTGCCTGTTTGTAATCTGTGCCAAAGAGACTTTCTATGTGAATGTTTGTTTGTGTTTGTGCGTACATAATCATAATCCGAGCTTTAAGCAATGATATAATGATAATGATTACAACAATAATTATCATAATGATAATAATGACAATGGCGACGATTAGGTACTTGACAGCGACGACTGTGAACATGTCAGTGATGACGATGATGTAGTTGATATTATTGTCTGTTGTCAGGACTGGCCAAGTATGCAGAGTGTCAAGTTGGGGCGGAAGGGGGAAACTGTGTGTCTGGCACTGTCTGTGACGCTCTGGGTTCCTGTAGTAAGTATGAACACACACACACACACACACACACACACACACACACACACACACACACACAACGCACACACATACGCACACATACACACAAACACACGCATAAATACACCATGACATGTCTTTGACCCTCTGGGGGAGTGTAGTAAGAATGAACGTGCGTGCTCACACACACACACGCGCACACACACACACACACACAGACATGCACACACACACAAGCATACACACACTGGCACTGTATGTGTCTCTCCAACACCTGAAGTTAGTATGAACATGAGCACTCGCTCGCGCGCGCACACACGCACACACACGCACACAGAGGCACACGCACACAGAGGCACACGCACATACACACACACACACACACACACACACACACACACACACACACACACCGAGAGGAAATGAGAGAGAGAGAGAGAGAGCGATCCTTGTCGTGTGTTGAACACATCCTGTCCAGGTTGTAGCGAGGCAAGCCAGAGTTAAGTCCCTTCCTGTTTACCCGTTCAGGCTGATCCGAAAGGTGTTTTGGGGACAGTTGCCTAATCCCTGTATAATGGAGAAGGTTTGGCGGGAACGCTTTGGCAGGATGAGTCAAATTATTTTTTTTCACTCTGTTGGTCAAGGGGTGACGGGTCAGGAAAGGCTAGGAGCTTTTTGTTGTCTGAAGTTAGGAGGTCCGTGTAGTCATCCCTGTACAGAGCGATGTTCAAGCGTCCATTCACCAATAGTAGGAATTGTAAGGCTAGTTGCGAACTTGATTTGCGGACTCCAGCGAAGCAGGTCAACTCACACTTTACATGGTCGTTGTACCACACCTAGGCATGTTTGAGGTTGACAGTTATGCTTATTTGAAGCCGAGAATTTGTAGAGTTACTTCAGTGTTGTAACGAGAATTGTAACTATCATAATTAACTGCTAGATTGAACAAATCCATTTGTTAGTAACAGGGGAGATAAGTCAGAGGAGATTAGTGTGATGTGAAAAATAGAACAGTTAGCAGTGTAGGACTGATGAAAATGGTTTGCGGTCATTTCACTGAGTACAGATCTAGAGGTAGTATTAACTGCCAGGGAAAATTAGAGTAAGTGTGTGTGCACCGAAAAGTGAAGAGCTGTTGTTCTGCATTTTTCTCCTGCACATTTGGTGGTCTTGTATGAAGACAAGACTGGGGGGAACTTCACTACTCTGCAGAGAGTACCGCTGGAAAGCCTGGTAGGTTGAACACTTTGACAGCTATTCATAAAGGCAGTAGTGACTGACTGACTTGTGAATGTGTCAGTGGATACAGTGCTGAAATGCTGTGTTTGTTCTGTGCGTCACTATCAGTGTATATATTTTGAGATACATGATTATTCCTTGTTGTCAAGGGATGTTTTTTCAAAATGTGTACACATTGTAAAATAATGTGTAACATTTTTGCCAGTGGTTTGATTTCCTATGTGCTTGGCATGTGCATATCTATTTCCGTGCTAGTTGTGTACTGTGTGCATGGGGTAATTTTCTAACAATGTGCAGTTAAAACTGTGCACAGTGTGGTAGGCAATGTGCAAGTTGATACTGTGCATAATCGGGTAGCTGCTGAGCTAAGAACAGTGCTGTCAGTTTCAGCTGTTTATAGTTGACTGAACCCTACTTACCTACTGGCCAGTTGTTGTGGCCAAATGCTTAATTGTTCTAGCCCTTGAATGCAGATTAGGAGTGGAGACAGTATTGTTAGGCAAAGGCTTCACCCCTGTGCCCCTGTTGTAGATTTCTTCAACTCTTTCAGTTCTTAAACTTTTCAACTCTTCCAGTTTCTTTGTCGTCTTTGTTGTCAACGCCTTCCTCCTCTCTCCTTCCTCTGGGATGCTAGGACCTCCTTCCTACTGCTACTGCACTGCAAGAGAGCCTGTCACTCTACCCCTCCATCCCACTCCAACTGTTTGTCACCACAAGGGCCAGTCAGCAATCAGATGGGACAGAACGTGTGCTTCACAAGGCGTGGGGAGCCAGAACTCTTGTCAAAAACTGACATCACAGTGTGTGAATGTGAACTTTGGAGACAGTGTGGAGGGCTGTGATGTAACAAACTTTATTTTGGTTTATGTTATTTTTCTTGTGGTTGGTATTGGTGGTGTGTGCGTGTGAGTGTGAAGTAAAACATAACCTTATTGATTTATATCTTTTATTTTGTGTTTGTGTGTAATTTGATTTTGGGGTGTAATGAAAATTATGAAATAATTTTTTGGGGGTCAACTTCTCTTATTTGGGAGGGTCAGTGCGTCTGGTGTGTAGACCAACTTTGTCGCTGGGTTATGAGGATTCGGCATCTTGTGACAGAGAGCATCGTGAAGAACATAAATAACAGTGTATGTGTGTGTGCGCACATGCGTGTGCGTGTGAAATCTTTCCATATCATGTTCATTTGTGCGTGTGTGCGTGACTGCTTGTGTTTGTGTGTGTGTGTGTGTGTATCTGTATGTGTGCTTGTGTGTGCAGAATCGGGGCGTGGCATTCCGTGTGACAGCACAGACAATTGCATAGCGGGAGGAATCTGCTACACTAACTTCACCTGTGAATGTAACTTAGAGGTGGCTTCACCCAGGGGCAGTATCTGTGGTGAGTGCTGTTCTGTTGGTGACGTCCCAGTACGCCTCTTCCCAATCCCCCTATTCGCAAAACTGATGATCCCGATTCGCATATTCCCAGTACCCAGTTGCTATGTGTTTGTATGTGTGTGTGTGTTTGGAGAAATTATTTTCTTTTAAAAAGAAAAAAAAAGTTGACTTTCTTCATTACTCGCCCTGTCTCTTGTATTTACGTTCCGGTCTCAGTATCGATAATTTTGATACAGTAAAACGTGTAAACCTTTCTAGATTTGGATACTGACGAATTCATCCTAGACTGAATTGTATTGTTTTCTCTCGGAAGTCCCTTCTGTGAAAGCACTCGAACTATTTTGCCCAGTCTCAAGACCGAAGAGAATTTCAAGTGTTCATAGAAACTGATAGTGGTACCTGCCTACAAACATGGAACGCTGGTATTGAGGCTGAGATTTTACGAAACTTTGAGTGTTACTGTGTATTGGGACTTTTGGACGACTGGCGGGGCGAGGGGAGAAGGTGTGGATTGAGGGGTAGGGGCAGGAACCATACGCACGTGTGTGGACAGCTTGATGCACTGTGTTAATCATTGTCCTATTGACATGTTTAACCCCTTGATTTTTATTCGTGGTAAATGTTTTTGATGTTTGATTATGGAATGCTTCATGTTTATATGCTGAAGAGAATGGACAGAAATGTATGTTGCTGACCTGATGTCCAAACATTTGAATTTCCATATGTGGTATTGTGTGTGGTTGTTGTTTTCCCACACGTTTTTCGTTTGTGTGTTGTTTTTGTTTTTTTTGTTTATTGATGTGTTTTTTTTGGTTTTTGTTTTGCTCTATACTTGGTCAGGAGAGAAAAGTGAGCATTTATGCTTTAATTTTTCGCAACAATCTGTGCATTTTTATGTTGTTAACATTTGTTTTATTGGTTCAGTAGTATGTCTGCTAATTTATTTATTTACATTCGGTTAGTTATCCACAATTTGTTTCCATTTAGTCATTTACTTAATTGTTTGTATATTGCTGGCCAGTTGATTTATTGTTTTCTTTATTACTGTATTATGAATTCATTTCTTCATTTAAAAATAAAATTATTATATATTCAAAACCTTCGTTTTTTTTACATTATTTATTTTATCTCATTCGCTTACTTATGTTTTGTCTGTTCTTTTTCAGTGCCCTTACCCGGAAGGGCTGGAGCACGATGTGATGTCACCAACCGTT
Source organism: Babylonia areolata (assembly GCF_041734735.1). Lineage (NCBI taxonomy): Eukaryota > Metazoa > Mollusca > Gastropoda > Neogastropoda > Buccinidae > Babylonia > Babylonia areolata. The sequence goes on along the minus strand of NC_134910.1, from coordinate 12,230,109 downwards.
GCTTGGTACCCCACAGTACCTGTGAAGACAGACACTGCCGGTGTAAACTGGGCTTTAAAGCCTACCCGGAAAACTTGACCTGCAGTGAGTGCCAACGACTTGTCTTTGTCTCGTCTGTGACACAAATGACAATGATTATGACGGTGGCGATGGTAGCCCGCAATTTACATGGACTTTGTGTGTGTGTGTGTGTGTGTGTGTGTGTGTGTGTGTGTGTGTGTGTGTGTGTGTATAACTAGTGCCAGAGTTGTAAAATCAATATATGGAAAAACAAATCATTTCTGACTGGAGAGTTATACAATCAACACATTGAACAATATTTTGTAACTGGAGCATTATACATTCAATGCATAGGAAATCTTCAGTGACAGGAGTTATACAGTCAACACTTCAAAAAAAATATTTGTGTGACTGAGAGAGATATATCATCAATACAGTGGCAAATCTTTTGTGACCAGAGAGCAATGTCATCAATATATAGACACATCTTTTGTGACTGGAGAGCTATATCACAACACACAGACAAATCTTTTATGACTAGAAGAGGTGTTTTTTTTTATATAATCAACGCATGGAACAATGTTTTTGTAATCAGATAGTTAGATATTTGTGACAGTTATACAACGAACTTATGGAAAATATTTTATGACCGGAGATTGATGCAGTCAGCACATGGACACATCTTAAAAGACTAGAGAGTAATGCAGTCAGTACATGTACACATCTTAAAAGACTAGAGAGTAATGCAGTCAATACATGGACACATCTTAAAACACTAGAGAGTAATGCAGTCAATACATGGACACATCTTAAAAGACTAGAGAGTAATGCAGTCAATACATGGACACATCTTAAAACACTAGAGAGTAATGCAGTCAATACATGGACACATCTTAAAAGACTAGAGAGTAATGCAGTCAATACATGGACACATCTTAAAAGACTAGAGAGTAATGCAGTCAACACATGGACACACCTTAAAAGACTAGAGGGTAATGCAGTCAATACATGGACACATCTTAAAAGACTAGAGAGTAATGCAGTCAACACATGGACACACCTTAAAAGACTAGAGAGTAATGCAGTCAATACATGGACACATCTTAAAAGACTAGAGAGTAATGCAGTCAATACATGGACACACCTTAAAAGACTAGAGAGTAATGCAGTCAATACATGGACACATCTTAAAAGACTAGAGAGTAATGCAGTCAATACATGGACACATCTTAAAACACTAGAGGGTAATGCAAGCAAGACAAGGAAAATCATTTAGGACTAGAGAGTAATGCATTCAAAACATGGACACATCTTTTGTGACAAGAGAATAATACAATCAAGGCATGAAGACGTCATTAATGACCGGAGAGCAATGCAGTCAGCACATGGACACATCTTTTGTGACAAGAGAGTAATGCAATCAAGTCATGAAAACATCATTAAGGACTAGAGAGCAATGCAGTCAGCACATGGACACATCTTTTGTGACAAGAGAGTAATGCAATCAAGTCATGAAAACATCATTAAAGACTAGAGAGCAATGCAGTTAGCACATGGACACATCTTTTGTGACAAGAGAGTAATGCAATCAAGTCATGAAAACATCATTAAGGACTAGAGAGCAATGCAGTCAGCACATGGACACATCTTTTGTGACACGGGAGTAATGCAATCAAGGCATGAAAACATTAAGGACTAGACAGGAATGCAGTTAGCACATGGACACATCTTTTGTGATACAGGAGTAATGCAATCAAGGCATGAAAACATTAAGGACTAGAGAGCAATGCAGTCAGCACATGGACACATCTTTTGTGACACGGGAGTAATGCGGTCGGCACATGGACATATCTTTGTGACCACAGAGTAATGCAGTCAACATATGGACAAATCTTCTGTGACTAGAGAGTAATACAATCAAGAATGGAAGACTGTTTTGTGATAGGATAGTTATACAATAAATACATGAACGATTATTTTGTGACGAGAGTTATACAATCAACACATAGAAAAATTGTGATAAGACATATACAACGAAGGCATAAGCAACTCATTTGTGAGAGAGTAATGCAATCAACACGCGGACATTTTTTTATGACGAGAGTAATGCAGTCAAAACGAGGAAAAAGAAGAAAAAAAAATGATTGGAGAGTTTTACAATTTATCAGTGAGTGTGTGTTCTTTGGTATTGTAGGTATACTGTGGTGTATTCCAGTTTGTTACACCGTACTGTAATATACTTTGTTATGCTGCACTGTACAATAATGTGCTACAGCTGCAGTGTGTTGTAATAAGTTGTCTATATACTGTGCTGAACTGCGCTGTGATATGATGCACTTTCCTGTATTCCACTTTGCTATTTTGTACAGTGAAGTGCCATTCCTGACTTGCTGAATGCTGTACCAATAGTGACTTAATTTGTCATGCTGTACTGTATCGTGCTGCATTGTGCTGTGATGTTGTGTACAACAGTGTGATACACAATATCGTACTGTAATGACAATGTACAGCAGTGTTGTGTAATGTAAGGTGTTGCCTTCACGGTATTTACTGTACTGTGTCGTTTCCTTTTTTTTGATGAAAAAATGGCGACTGCTGGACCTTTTAAAACGAAGTTAAACATGATGAAAGATGGTTTAAAATTAAAGGTTCCTTTTAGCTTTTCTAAAATCTCTCTCTGTCTCTCTCTGTCTCTCTCTCTCTCTCTCTCTCTCTCTCTCTCTCTCCCCCCCCCCCCTCTTTATGGGTCTCTCTGTCTGTCTGTCTTCCCCCCTCCTCTCTCTCGCTCTCTGTTATTCAGGAGTAAATCTGGTCCTCAGCACTAAAAACAAAGGTAAGTGGGCAGTGTATGTGTTTGCGTTCTGTTATAATTGGCATGGTCTTTCATCACTGTTGCTTTTTTGTGTTTTCTTGTTGTTATTGTTATTTGTAACTGCCTCATCCCATTAGTTCTTGGTTGGTCAGTTTTTCTTCCTGCTTTCCATCTGAAGACCACAGAGCGGTGGTTTGGTGGACAAGAACACCTGACAAGGAAACGAAGGCCCAGGGTTCAGTTCACAGACCAGCTGTCGCCTCACCCATTCCTATTTCTCTTTGATCGTACTCTTTTGGCCTGTTTCGCCTGTTCACCGTTCCCGTTTAGCCTATTCACTCACTCTCTGTCTCTCTCTCTTTCGCCCTCTTTCTCTCTCTCTCTCTCTCTCTCTCTCTCTCTCTCTATCATCACCAGACAGAAACGCCAAACATTTTCACACAACCTTCCACCTATTTCCATAAAAGGTCAACTGGTAGAAAAAGTTGATAATCATAAAATTATTGGAATCACCGTTGATAATAACTTATTCTGGTCTAATCATATTATAATGTTGTGCAAAACGCTATCCGAAAAGATTTATCAGCAATCCACAATTAAACATTTTCTTGATGTACATTGTAAAAAAAATTAACAGACGTGATAAGAAAGAATGTTTTCCCATTGCTTACAAGACACACATTTCGATAGAAAACCTAAGCCTAGAGTTCCATAAGAATGATGCAGTATATATTTCTTTTCTTCTAACTGTTCAGTATATAGAGAGGTGTCTTTTCGTTTTTGATAATAGTTAAGAATTTAAACTACAAAAGGGACATAAAGATCAAAATGGAAATTTTCTGATTATTCTATTCAGATTAATGAAACGTCATCTACTTCTTATAAACGTTTATGGACTGAATAGAGACAACCCCAAGTACTATGGCCATTTTAAAAAAAAGTTATCCGAAGTTTTAAAACCCATTACGTGATAGCAGTAGGAGACTGGGATCTTGTTATCTTTCTGTCTCTTGATTATGGTAATTACATGCATAATCATAGCCCTAAAGCTAAAAAAAAAATGTTGAAAATGAAGAATGAACCTGCATCTGTCAGATGTTTGGAGAGAATGTAATCCTGAATATAGATTTATTAGGCGGAAAACAACTGTTTTCTAAGTAGGTTAGATTTTTTCTTCTTTTTTTTCAGAGTACCTTAATTATCTTCACTATAGAGGAGCCTGATAGTCGTTTTGGCTATTGATCACACCACTCCATGGTCAGTTTGGAAAGGTTAACAACCATAAAACAGTTAAACAACCACAGGACATTCTAGAAAATTAACAGTTCTTTACATAAGGACCATATATTTGTCAAAGAAAACAAAATAATAGCGCTATTGAAAAAGATGCGGTGGACAATCATGATAAAATGCGCATTCAAAACACCCCCAGACAAGATGTAAAATCAAAGGTTCCTGAAAAGGTATTTTTAGATTTTCTGCTTATGAAAGTTAGAACAAGGACGATTGTACATACACCGATCAAAAGAAAAGAAGAAAAGGATGAAGAAGATGATGATAAGGATATTTGTTTAACGCCCATCCTCGGACAGAGACCATGCTCTATTTGCCATACAAACGTGGAGTATTTTGTGCATACCTGGGTAGAGCCAACATTTCTTACCAATGTTATTCAGTCACGCACGATTACACATACTCACAGACATGTAAGCTTTTTTTTCTTTTTTCTTTTTCTTTTTTTTAAAACATAAATGATTGTTTATTTTGTTTTTACCCCGCCACATATGCAGCCATACTTTGTTTTCCGGGGAGTACATGCTGGGTATATTCTTGTTTTCATAACCCACTGAACGCTGATATGGGTTGCAGGATCTTCAACGTGCGTATTTGATCTGGAAAATGATATGGGATGTAAAATTAAGTAAAACTGAATAAAAATAAGGTAAGACAGAAAACGATGGAAGTACACGACATGATCACATCATGAGATTACGTCCGTTTAAAGGAGGAGAAAATGCAAGGAGTTTATTAGGATCATGATCAAGATGGGTAGAAGATGGAAAGAAAGCCACATGATTTTTTTTCAACCTCTAAAAAAGAAATTATGTCGGTAAACATACGCCAGAGTTAATTGTAGAGTACGAAACAAAACATGAAGATGAAAAATACGAAGTCTAATTTTTGAAGAATTTTATGAAAACTTATATCTTGAAACTAAACCACACGAGTGTGAAACTAAAGATTTCATTTCAGATATGCCTGGTTTATCTGATGAAGAAAAACTGTCACTTAGGGGGGGGGGGGGGGGGGGGACTGTTAAAGTCGCAGGATATGTTCCCCAAATATGTGAAATGGAAAAAGCCCTACTGATGGGTTAACCTCAGATTTTTTATTTTATTTATTTATTTTTTTTTTTTTTTTTTTTGGACAGCTGGGTGCGTTTGTAGTCAGAGTCGTAAATGAATCTTTCAGAGAAGGAGAATTTTCAGATCCACAAAAAGGACAGAAGGAATAATGGTTTGCATACCCAAAGGAGAAAAACGAAAAGTGTTCATCAGAAAAAGCTGTGGACCAATATCCTTGCTAAATGTTATCTATGAAATAGGCTCTTCCAAGGGGGCGCCACTGCGTGTGGACAAATCCATGTACACTGCGACAAAACTGCAAGGCAGATGCCTGACCAGCAGAATAACCAAACGCGATAGTCAGGCTGTGAGTGCAGATATATATATATATATATATATATATATATATATATATATATATATATATATATATGTGTGTGTGTGTGTGTGTGTGTGTGATTTAGAAATGATTTCTTCCACAGAATTTTGCCAGAGGATTGCACTGTATGTTGCAATGTTTTTTTTTGTTTTTTGTTGTTGTTGTTGTTTTGGATGTGTGGGGGTTTTTTTTCAGTTTTTTTTTCGGTATGTCACGTGCGTGTTGCACGGATTATCGTCATATCCGAATGACAGACGCTTAGTTTCCGTTACCAGTCAAATTTAGGAGAATGGGTGAGACTGGATTCGAACCCAGACACTCGCAGACATTGTATTGGTAGGTAAGTGTCTTAACCATTCTGCTACCTTCCTACCAAACGAAGTCAGGCGGTTTCCAACGTACGTATGTTGAACAGGTGCCACTGAACGCCATCGAAGTGTATTGGTCACACTGCATGGTAACCTCTGGCAGTGGCCCTCATGGCGACGTTTTCATATAGCTCCCAGTGGATTGGTTGTGTCAAAATTGCGCGCGCGCGCGAGAGAGAGAGAGACAGAGAGAGAGACCTCGGGAGTGGATGTGTATGGAAGGGGAGGGAGGAGTTCGGGATCGGAGGTGTGGTGTTATGCCATCCAAATGGCGTGAATAATGTGGCAGCAAAAGAAAAAGAAAAAAAGAAAAAAGAAAGGCTCATGTGACTGAATGTGATTCCAACTGCTTGTCTTGTGAACAGTGATGTTTGTGGTGATCGTGCTGTCGCTGACCTTCATGATTGCTGCGTTTTTGGTGGTTCTGCTGATGGTCAACCGGTACCGTCACGCCCAAGGTCAGTGTCATGACGTCTGCCATTATGTCACAGATGTCGATCAACGTACCTTTTGTTGCATCACAAGCTTCTTCTTCTTCTTCTTCTTCTTTAACGAAACAGATTAGGAAGATATACATCATAGAGTAAGGTTTTTGAATTGTGTTATTTCAGAGATTCACACACATTCAGGAAATCAGAGCCAAATCAGTGCCAACGAGTGAATTGAATGCTACATAGGTGTCTTCTATTTTATGTCTGTACTCCCCATGGGAGAAAGAGATATATGGCGCTATTCTAATTGTTTTCCGTCTTAAAACATAAGACTTGGGAATCATTATGATTAAATCAAGTAGTGTGTCTGTCTGAAATGAGGAATCTTTACCAGATTTTACTACATTTTCGTTTAATTTCAAGTTAAAAGACAAAGTATGTATACAGTGTTACTGGCGCAAATGTATGTGTACGCACAGGAAAGGAAGTTTACCAGTAATGAAATTCTTGAATGTAATCGATAAACTCGGCTTGGTTATTGAATAAGGAGAAATGTGACCTTGTCAATGATTCACTTTGGCTCTCGGGATGCAAGAGTAGGCTGTGTAGCATACTGGTATTGATACGTTTATGATTGTCTTGACCTCACGATGTGTTGTTATTGTGTCATCTGGTGAATGAGGGTCTGTACTTGGTCAGTGTATAACTTGCGGTTGTATGTATGTTAATGAAAAGAACCTTCGGTGCAAGGGGCAAAAACAAAACGCGCACACACATGGAGTCGCACGTATGCACACAAACATACATACATGCATGCTTATTATACTTACGTGTACACAAGCTCACACAGATCGCATGACTTCATGAGCATTGCTTTATGAATTCATGCATTCGTGCGTACATGCGTGTGTACCGACGTACAGTACATTTGACCAAAAATCATATGTGTACATACCTGAAAACACATACAGGTATATGTAATTAATCGTCTTATCAATTGGTCTGACGAAAAGCATACTTAAAAGATATTACAGCAACAACAACCACCACCACCGTGATGATGATTATACAATGATAGTAATAATGATGGTGATGATGATGATAATAAGTGATAATTGTTTTTCAGAACCGGAGTTAGAAACGACGAGGTAAGACAAACTTTATTATGACTCATAAAAAAAAAAATAGAGAGCGTGCTCGCGTGCATGTTTCCTTTATTTAGAAATTGTTGATGCAATTGATTTTTCATACAACTCTGTTTTAATCTGATTAAGTGCGGGCGGGGCTCGTGTGTGCGCGTGCGTGTTTGTGTGCGTGTGTGTGCGCTCACGCGTGTTTTCATTCAACATCAGTGCATGCGTGCTTCAGAAAAATATGTATGCATCGTATTTTGTATAAAAAATGGATATGATATAACTGGAGGGAAAGGGAAAATGAAAAGAATTGAACCGAATTTTCTGAGAAATAAAATCGTGATTAAAAGGGCTTTTTATTTTTATGTTAAAATTTTGGATTGCAGTTTCACAGTTTTTCCTCATAACGTCCCGTAGTATCCACCAGTTTTGCTACATTTTTTTGTGTTTGGTTTTTAAGTATTCAGTTTAAATTTGCATACTAGAAAAATTGTTTGTCGTTTCTTTTCACTTTTCCTTCATATCTGTCATTCTGTCCCATTACTTATCCCCTGTATCTCATCTTCGGGCAATTAGTACCTCATCGTCTTTTTTCCCACAACACCGTTTTGTTTTGTTTTGTTTTGTTTTCCCCCTAGAATACCTGTCCGTTGTCCTCCTCTCCCTGTTTCCAGTTTTCCCACTGCCCATCTTTCCTGTCATCCCATTATACCTGATGGTTACCTTCTGTTTTCCCAGAACTATCGAGTTATTTAACAACCCACTTTTTCGGTTTATTCTTCTGTCCCTCCACAACTATCCAGTTACTTGACTGCCTCGTCATTTAACCACTAACCATCTCAGTCAGCTTTTCCTCTGTTCACCCTTCTAGTTATCTGCTGCTGCCAACTGTTGTCACATGACCCTTTCTTCAGGCTTCTCACTGCCCCTTGTTCCAGTTATCCACCTCCCACTCCGTACTAGTTATCATATCCCACCGTCCCGTTATCCTGTTGTTATTCACTTCTGGCCTACCATCACCCCATTTCCTTGCTCTCCATCGCAGGCAAGATACTTGCCAGGATCCTACTAAACCGCCTCACAGCACACCTTGACCAAGGTCTTTTGCCTGAGAGCCAATGTGGATTCCGGAAAGAGCGCGGAACCACCGACTTGGTGTTTGCTGCAAGGCAGCTGCAAGAGAAATGTCAGGAGCAAAATGCTGATCTGTTCTCCACCTATGTCGACCTCACTAAAGCCTTCGACACCGTGAGTAGAGAGGGGCTGTGGAAGATCATGGCCAAGTACGGATGCCCTCGGAAATTTATTTCCTTGGTCAGCCAATTCCATGAAGGCATGCAGGCTCGAGTCCAGGACAATGGCGAAACATCTGCTCCTTTTCCTGTCACAAATGGTGTCAAGCAAGGCTGCGTCCTGGCTCCAACACTGTTCAGCCTCATGTTCTCTGCAATGCTTACTGATGCCTTCAGAGATGGCGATGTTGGAATCGGCCTAAAGTACCGAACAGATGGCAAGCTGTTTAACCTCAGAAGGCTTCAAGCAAAAACGAAGGTCATGACAGACATCATCAGAGACTTTTTGTTTGCTGATGATTGTGCCCTCAACGCTGGATCTGAAGCTGACATGCAACTCGGCGTCGACAAGTTTGCCACTGCCAGCAGGAACTTGGGCCTTACCATCAGCACGAGGAAAACTGAAGTTCTCCATCAGCCAGCCCCAGGGAAACCCCACGTTGAGCCCAACATCACAGTCAACGGTCAGAGGCTCAGTGCGGTGGAGCAGTTCACATACCTTGGCAGCACACTGTCACGAAATGCGACCATCGACGATGAAGTGAATGTCAGGATTGCAAGAGCAAGCGCAACTTTTGGTAGACTCTATGCAAATGTCTGGAACATAAGAGGCAATGGTCTTGAGACCATGGAAACTTGGACAGTGTACCAACGACATGCCAAGAAGCTGAACCACTTACACACAACATGCCTAAGGAAGCTACTGAACATCAAGTGGCAAGACAGGACCCCGGACACGGAGGTGCTTGCAAAAGCCACCCTTCCCAGCATCTTCACCATCCTGATGCAGTCCCAGCTTCGCTGGGCTGGACACGTGGTGCGCATGCCAGACCATCGGCTGCCCAAAAGGCTCTTCTATGGCGAGCTGCAACAAGGGAAGAGATCACACGGAGGTCAGAAGAAGCGCTTCAGAGATACTCTGAAAGTCTCTCTGAAAGCGTTTGATATCAACCCTGACTCCTGGGAGGAATCTTCAGTGGACCGTGACAAATGGCGCGCTGCTGTGCACAGAGGTGCCAAGTTGTGCGAGGCCAACAGGACTGCTGCAGCTGTTCAGAAGAGGCAGGCCAGAAAGTCCGGGGCAAACAAGCTCCCTGACAATGATATGCCCGTCTTTGTCTACCCCAACTGTCAGCGAACATTTCGTGCGCAGATTGGACTATTCAGCCATCTGCGCACTCACAGATAGATTCATGATGACTATGAAGTATTTCAAAGACAACAACCGCTGTGTCTAAGTTGGCAGTGTTCCTTACTGACGGCTGCTAGGACGCTGATTTGAACCCTATCAAAAACGATTGGATGGGATTTGTGGGCTCAAATGAAATGACTGGAACCATACAGTCAACTGTCATCCACCTCATGGCTGCATCTTTTAGGAGTCTTGCTCAAAGTTCCTGGCCACCACATTCTCCGTCCTGACTAAGGCCGGAATATATCATGAAATGATGCTTTCAGTATTGACTTGACTCGTAGCCCCCAGACCTGAATGGACTTCGCACAGCAGCGTCGTGGTCATTTCTATCCTGTTTCAGTTTCATGGAGGTGCCAAAGCATGCGAACTGATCCATATATACTACATCACATCTGCAGTATTAAAAAAGAGTATCCATCCATTATCAAATATAGAAAAAGTCTGCTTTTATAGTGACGTCAGTTTCGATTTCCCCTCCACTCCCACACGTGTGGTGAGTTCCTGTTCAATTTTTTTGGTGTTGGTGGTTCCATGGGATCCGTCATCAAGAGTCTCCAGCTGGTATGGGAGTGGTCACTCAGTCTGAGATATTACTGTTGTAAGGTGGTGTTTTAGGTATGCTGAATCACATCAAGGACTATTGGAACACCACCAAAATGCCTTTGTAGCTGTGCAGGATCTCCTCTGGTGCGTGGTCTTGTGGCAAGCTAACACAGCACCCTGTGGGTGAACTGCTGCCACTCGAATCTCTCCTGATAGTTCATTCGTTAGATTTAGAACACGAACTACATCGGTCATTGAATTTCTCTGGTCATTGATATTCATCATTTTCCTGAAATGATTAGTCAATTGCCTGTGTAACAGGTCAGACTCTACCCTGTCCAGAGTAATCTCCCGTATAAAATGGCCTAGGCCAGAACATGCCCGTGTACAATGTGGCCTTGGTCAGAACATGCCCCGTATAAACTAGCCAAGGTTACATTATACCCGGTGAATAGTTTGGCCTAGGCCAGTGTACATCCTCTGGGCCATTTTATACCCCACCCACAAACACCACCCCTCTTTTTCTTTGAAATACATTGGTATTGGAAGGGTGTGAATATTGCCCAGAAGTACAACCTTAGAAGGCTAGGTGATCTGCGATGGATTTTTTTACACAACATTCAGCCTACAATAGGCTTTTATTCGAAATGAGTATGTGCCCAGAATATTTATCTCCAAAGTCTGTTTTCGATTTTAAAATATTTTCAAAGGAAGCAGAAAAGCTTTGTTAGATACAAGTAAGTTTATTAGATTGTAAAAATATTTGTGCTTTCATAAAAAAATAAGTTATAATCTTGAGTATTTGAATGTCTTTTTTTTGGGGGGGTGGGGGGATATGGAATTATGATTTGATAGTAGTCCTTCACGCTCCAATAAGTGTGAAAGGATAAACAAAACACGAATAATTTTATAGATTATGTAAAAATGTAGGGACTAAAAAAGAAAGAAAGGAGAACAAGAAAGAACAAAATAGTTCTTTTGTTGTTTTTGTTTTTTTGTTTGTTTTTTGGTGCTAAATCAGCTCAAATACTACATGGACAGTAATGCTTGCAAAATATTTCTTTCACGCTCTTTGCCTTTCTCATATTAATTAATTACGCATCTGTAGTCTGGAGCGGTGCCGCAAATATTTATCCATCAGAAGAAAACGGCCAAAATAGTTTGACCTGATCCGTCATTGTCGACCTCAAGAAAGCAAGCCAGATTAAACATCCTTTCGTTACAAAAAAAGCAGTTGGAATCTAACAAAGCGTTACTCGTGTACATGTTGCACATTAACTTGACACCTTTTTTTTCCTCATTTACTTGCTGGTCGTGGAGCACCAGAATGTGTTGGATTTTTCTCTCTGTCTCTTTCTGTCTCTCTCTCTCTCTTTTTTTTTTTTGTGTGTGTGTGTAGTTGTGCTTTCACACGCCATCTTCATTGGCCTAAAAAAACAACAACTTTTTTTCTCTTTTTTTTATTTATTTATTATTTTTTTTAATATAACATTTTTTTCGATTAATACGTTGTTTCGAAAAATATTCAAAGTAGTATTCTTCCAAATACACTAAGTTCTTTGTCTGAATAAGCAGTTTTCATGGACAATTTCAGTGATTTAAAAAAAAAATTAAAACAAAATAGTATTTAGGACAGGGGTATCCACTAAAAAGTAAGAATAAGGTAACATCAATATCACATGAGCGTGCGCGCGCGCGCACACACACACACACACACACACACACACACACACACACACACACACCAAGAAATGATGGTTTAACGGTTCTAATACACAGAATTCTGGATGAAGTTAAAATATCCTCTGAATGTTGAGAAGACGGAATGCGCTTATTCTCAAACCAGAAAAGCATAATCATCCTAATAGATAAAGGAAAAAAAAGACAAAAGTGACCTATCCAATCTTAGGACCAATAACCCCCCTTCAAATACTGATTTCAAAAGACGGTGAGCGTATGTGGAACTCGTACTTGCAACTGACAAACGTGTGTGTGTGTTTGAGGACCTAGGGAATGCGCAGTCATGTGTGTGTGTGTGTGTGTGTGTGTGTGTGTGTGTGTGTGATACATTGTTACTTCTTATTTGAAATCATTGCACTCTGTTTAGAATTGTTGGGTGGTATGTTGTTTATAAAGCTTTTGTACATTTTTGTTAGCATTTTTTGTGTGTTATAATCGTATCATATTGTTCGTTTGTTATCACTTTTTGCAGTCATTGTAAATCCCGTTGAGCGTTGGGAGACGTATATAAATTTCCATGATTATTATAATAATTATCATTATTATTATGATTATTGTTATTGTTGTAAAATATGATACAAACTTCTTTTGTGAGCGAAGTGTACACAGGGGGTATATTCCGGCCAGGAGGGGTATGACATGGCCTAGTCTGGTTTAACACCGGGGGTTAAAGATGCCTAGGCTACTTAAAACCCGGGGTATAAACTGGCCAGGGGTAGAGTTCGGCCTGTTACACCGGGCTACATCACTGATATAGCTCTCTCCCTCCCATGCCTACCTCTCTGGTACATCCACACATCATCAGTGCCACCCTTCTCTGTCTCTGCTTCAGACCAGACTGGACATTGGAAAAAGCTGGCGAGATCATGGCAAAGAAACGCGAAGAGAAGCAGCAGATCTGGCAAGACCCACAGTCGGCGTTCAGCGCCCTACAGTCCACGCAGACGACAGACGCCGTCACAGAAACGACCGACTCCGAGCTCCGCTCCACTTCCATCACCGCGTCGTCTGCTTTCTCGGAGTCCCAGGCATTCTCTTCTCTCATGGGACCCGAAACAACAACCCCTGATATCTCTGAAGGCTAGACATCTACTTCTGTCTCAGGGTACCAGGCAACACCTGCTGTCTCGGGGAACTAGACATCCCGTTCTGTCTCAGGGAACTGCACATCCCCATCTGTCTCAGGGAACCAGACATCCCCTTCTGTCTTAAGGAACTGCACTTTCCCTTCTGTCTTGGGGAACCAGACATTCCCATCTGTCTCTGGGAACCAGACATCCATATCTGTCTCAGGGAACCAGACATCCCCTTCTGTCTTAGGGAACTGCACATTCCCTTCTGTCTTGGGGAACCAGACATCCCTATCTGTCTTAGGGAACCACACATCCCCTTCTGTCTTAGGGAACTGCACATTCCCTTCTGTCTTGGGGAACCAGACATCCCTATCTGTCTCAGGGAACCAGACATCCCCTTCTGTCTTAGGGAACTGCACATTCCCTTCTGTCTTGGGGAACCAGACATCCCTATCTGTCTTAGGGAACCAGACATCCCCTTCTGTCTCAGGGAACCAGACATCCCCGTCTGTCTTAGGGAACTGCACATTCCCTTCTGTCTTGGGGAGTCAGACATTCCCATCTGTCTCAGGGAACCAGACATCCTCATCTGTCTCAGGGAACTACACATCCTCTGCTATCCTGGGGAACTACACATCCACTTCTGTCTCGGGAAACTACACATCCCCTGCTGTCTTGGATAACCAGACATCCCCTTCTGTCTCAGCGAACTACACATCCCCTTCTGTCTCGGGGAACTACACATCCCCTTCTGTCTTGGATAACCAGACATCCCCTTCTGTCTCAGCGAACTACACATCCCCTTCTGTCTCGGGGAACTACACATCCCCTTCTGTCTCAGAGAACTACACATCCCCTTCTGTCTCAGAGAACTACACATCCCCTTCTGTCTTAGGGAACTACACATCCCCTTCTGTCTTAGAGAACTACACATCCCCTTCTGTCTCAGAGAACTACACATCCCCTTCTGTCTTAGGGAACTGCACATTCCCTTCTGTCTTGGGGAACCAGACATCCCTATCTGTCTCAGGGAACCAGACATCCCCTTCTGTCTTAGGGAACTGCACATTCCCTTCTGTCTTGGGGAACCAGACATCCCCGTCTGTCTTAGGGAACTGCACATTCCCTTCTGTCTTGGGGAGTCAGACATTCCCATCTGTCTCAGGGAACCAGACATCCTCATCTGTCTCAGGGAACTACACATCCTCTGCTATCCTGGGGAACTACACATCCACTTCTGTCTCGGGAAACTACACATCCCCTGCTGTCTTGGATAACCAGACATCCCCTTCTGTCTCAGCGAACTACACATCCCCTTCTGTCTCGGGGAACTACACATCCCCTTCTGTCTTGGATAACCAGACATCCCCTTCTGTCTCAGCGAACTACACATCCCCTTCTGTCTCGGGGAACTACACATCCCCTTCTGTCTCAGAGAACTACACATCCCCTTCTGTCTTAGGGAACTACACATCCCCTTCTGTCTTAGGGAACTACACATCCCCTTCTGTCTTAGAGAACTACACATCCCCTTCTGTCTCAGAGAACTACACATCCCCTTCTGTCTTAGGGAACTACACATCCCCTTCTGTCTCGGGGAACTACACATCCCCTTCTGTCTCTGAGAACTACACATCCCCTTCTGTCTCGGGGAACTACACATCCCCTTCTGTCTTGGGGAACCACACATCCCCTTCTGTCTCGGGGAACCACGCATCCCCTTCTGTCTCGGGGAACTACACATCCCCTTCTGTCTTAGAGAACTACACATCCCCTTCTGTCTTAGAGAACTACACATTCCCTTCTGTCTTAGGGAACCACACATCCCCTTCTGTCTTAGAGAACTATACATCCCCTTCTGTCCCAGAGAACTACACATCCCCTTCTGTCTCAGAGAACTACACATTCCCTTCTGTCTTAGGGAACCACACATCCCCTTCTGTCTTAGAGAACTACACATCCCCTTCTGTCTTAGGGAACCACACATCCCCTTCTCTCTCGGGGAACTACACATCCCCTTCTGTCTTAGAGAACTACACATCCCCTTCTGTCTTAGAGAACTACAAATCACCTGCTGTCTTAGGGAACCACACATCCCCTTCTGTCTCGGGGAACTACACCCCTTCTGTCTTAGGGAACTACACATCCCCTTCTGTCTTAGGGAACTACACATCCCCTTCTGTCTTAGGGAACCACACATCCCCTTCTGTCTCGGGGAACCAGACATCCCCTTCTGTCTCGGGTAACTACAAATCACCTGCTGTCTTGGGAAACTACACATCTCCTTCTGTCTCGGGGAACCACACATCCCCTTCTGTCTTAGGGAACCGCACATCCCCTTCTGTCTCGGGGAACCACACATCCCCTTCTGTCTTAGGGAACCGCACATCTCCTTCTGTCTCGGGGAACCAGACATCCCCTTCTGTCTTAGGGAACCACACATCCCCTTCTGTCTTAGGGAACCGCACATCTCCTTCTATCTCGGGGAACCACACATCCCCTTCTGTCTCGGGGAACTACAAACCACCTGCTGTCTTGGGAAACTACACATCCACTTGCCTCAGGGAACTACACATCCCATGCTGTCTTGGGGAACTACACGTCCCCATTTGTCTCGGGGAACTTGACATCCCCAGCTGTCTCGGGGAACTACACATCCCCTGCTGCCTCAGGGCACTAGACATCCCCTGCTGTCTCAGGAAACCAATCATCCCCTTCTGTCTCGGGGAATGAGTCATCCCCTGATATCTCGTGGAACTAGACATCCCCTGCTGTCTTGGGGAACCAGACAACCCCTGCTGCCTCAAGGGACCAGACAACCCCTGCTGCCTTGGGGAACTAGACCCTTTTCCTGGGCCTTTTCTCAAATGCTTCGTCGAATTTGGCTCTGGTGAAGAGGATCGGGAAAGAAAGGGTGGAGAGAGCGGGAGAGAGGAGGGGAAAATAAGTGGTGCAGCTAGAATTTTTCTGTGTTTCTGCTCGTTGCCGTATGTGTGTATGTATAAACGTCTGCTGTTTTTTCATACCTTGTACACATCACTCCGATGCCCCCAGACTGCGTAAGTCATTTAAAGATCGCAGTTTAGATTTTCTGTAGTTTTTCGTTGTAGTCGTTTCTCTTCGCTTTATATGAGGTTTGGGTGTTGTTGTTTTTTTCTTCTTTTTTTTAATTTCTTTTTTTTTAGTATCATGGATTCTTTGGTCACATTTCATATGTTGGGTAAGCATTTTCTTTTCTGTTTACTTTTGTAACTTTTTTGGATTTTGCTAAAAACAGACAGGGTTTATCAGATCACATGCAGAGGGGAAGATATGATAATATCTTTTGACTGTCATTAATGTCAAGTCTTTCAATCATTTCAGTTAATGTTCAGGGCCTTGGTGATTTTTGAAAAAGACGAGACGTCTTTCAATTTCTTGGACAGAAAAATAACTCCTTATGTTTGCAAGATACCCACTTTCTAAATAAACAAGAGAAACGGATGAGACCTGAATGAGGATAGAATGCTTCTTTGCCTCGTATACACCATAGTCAAAAGGTGTGTCGATTTGTTCAACAACAATTTTGATTTTAAAGTAAAAAATGTAATCAACGATGTTCATGGAAATCATCTGATCCTATTAATTCAAACTATGGAAAAAGACATCACACTGGTAAATATTTATGGACCGAACAGTGATGATCCACAGTTTTATCTAGAATTCGGGAATCAAATTAAATGGAAACCGAAACGATAGTTACTGGAGGGGATTGGAACCTAGTTTTAAAGCCACCACTAGATTACAGTGATTACAAACATGTTGATAATCCTAAAGCACAAGAAAAAGTTTTATTGACTTTACAGGTGAACTAGAAATGGAAGATATATATGTCAAATAAAACCAGAAACACTCAGATTTACATGGAGAAGATGAAATCCACCGCAGCAAGCCATTTTTTTTCTTTTGATTTCATAAAATGAATTATCGAACATGAAAGGTGCAAACATTTTGACTGGGATTGGTTATAGAAGTGATCATTCTTATATTTCAATATAAAGTTTGAGTTTAGAAGCAATACTAGTTCAGAGAATTTTGGGAAATTCAACTCATCATTTTTAAAAGATAAAGAATACGCAGATAGCATAACTGATACAATCAGTTGTATAAAAGATTAATACGCCGCATTAGTATACAACAAAACAGAAATCTGTAACATTCCCACGGAAAATATACAATTTACTGTATCAGACCAGTTATCCCTAGACACTCTGATAAATGAAATAAGAAAGAGATCAATAGAATATTGTCCTAGAAAGAAGAAAAAGGATGTACAAACGGAAAAAAACAATATGAAGGAGAATTTATGCGCTTGGAAAGTAAAACGTTGTAAAACAGAGGAAGATTTACAGTAAATACAAGAGAAGAAGGATAGTTTAATTACACTTAGAAAAATAATAAAGTACAAGGAATAATGATCAGAAGTAAAGCTAGATGGATATCAGAAGGAGAGAAAATGTCAACATATTTTTGTAACCTCGAAAAGAGGCAGTATGTTAGCAAACAAATGTTTAAACTTGTATCTAAGAATGGCAGAAACTTATATAAGATAGGCGGCATGCTGCAAGAAAAAAAAGACTATTTTAGATTTTTTTTTTTTTTTACGGGGAGCGGGAAGGAAAAGACATTAAGTTAGAAAAGTAAGTACGTTAATAGTTCGCCTACAGAAACAGAGATTGACGCAAACTCAACAGAAAGCACACAAGCACTAAAAACATGAAAAACGGTAACAGCCCAGGAACAGATGGAATGACAGTTGACTTCTTCATTTTTTTCTGAGAACAGCTAGGTGGTTTTGTTGTACATTCTCTAAATGATGGGTTCAAGAAAAAATATATGTCCATTACTCGGAGAGAAGGTATCATAATTTGCTTACCAAAAGGAGATAAACCCAAAGAATATCGCTGTTAAACGTAATTTACAAAATAGGATATTCCTGTATAGCAAATAGATTTAAAGGGTCTCAGGTGAACGTATTAATGAAGATCAAATGGGTTTTGTCGCCGGGAGATATATAGGAGACAATTCAACGCCTGTATACGATAGAATTTGTTATCTCAAGGAAAGAAATCTACGAGGACTACCAGTTTATGTAGATCTTGAAAAGGCATTCGATTCAGTTAGTTGGAAATGCATGTACAAAGTTAACACTATGGTTTGGGTGATGAGATTTGTCGATGGATAGTAATGTTTTGCACCAATATAAAGTCCTCAATACGAGTTAATGGTAAAGTATATACAAGCATCTGGATTGAACGATGATGTAGACAGGAGACCCACTCTCTCCCGATTTGTTTGTTTTGTGTGCAGAATTAATGGCTTGCAAAATTCGTGAAAATCAGAATATAAAACGTGTTACGATTTCAGAGATAGAATGTGAAATTAGCCAAGTTTGCTGATGATACGCCTTTTTTCTAGTTGGTGACAAAAAAAATCATATGGAAAACTATTTAAAGAATTAGGGGAATTTGAATCAATTTCAGGACTCAAGTTATGGGGAAAAAAACGTGCAATGCATGGCTGGGAAATAAACGTAATTGTGATACTTAAAAAAAAAAATCAAATTAAAAAATGAATTGGAATCCACCGCAGTTTAATTAGGGCTCTGGTTTACTAAGACTGCGTAATATAACAAAACTGAATATACCTGATAAAGTTCAATAAAAACAACAAAAAAGTTTAATGCATGGATAAAAAGAACAGTGACACCGTTCTTAAGTCGATTGTATTGTCTGTCAAAATTAATTTACTCATGGACTGTGCTTCCAGTTCACTAGATAACAGTACGCAAGAATTGCAGAAATGTGGTTTAACTGTGTGTGGGATCGTGAAAAAGGGATGAAGTGGCAGTGCACAGTGTACAAAACGGGATCTAACAATTACGCTTGATCTGTCATTCATGAAATCTTTAAAACTCACATGGTTGAAAAAATGTTACAATCTGTCACATTGTCCAAAACGGTAAAAACATATTGTTAGAAGAATGTCCAGAAGTTGAAATGTTATAGGAATGTGGCCTAATAATTCTAACAGTTGGAGGGCGTAGAACAAACCCCTTTTGTCAGATTTATTTCATAGTTATTCAGAATTTTATGACGAAACTGATGTACATGACAAGCAAGATATTTTGATGAAAGCATTGGTTTTCAGTAGCAAATTTACAATACATACAAGTAAAGTCTCGTATTTTGAAGACTGGTTAAGAAAAAAAAAGCCAACGTTTTTATGTGAACGATCTTGTGAAAGGGAATGGAATTTTTTTTTCATATTTATGAATTCCAAAATAAAATTGATACTCGAGTCCTAGTGCTGGTATACTTTGGTTGTGTTAATTCGGTTAGAACGTTTTGCTTTGAAAAGAATATAGCATCCGAAAACAACGAACATAATGAAAGCAGCTTTAATAAAGTCATATACCGCAGTGATAAGTGAAATATTTCTACGAGGTACTAACTAGAAAACCAAAACTAAAAAATTCCTGTAAAAATTGGGACTTGATTTATGAAAGCAAACTTTCTTTAAAAAAAATCTATGTCAATACAATAAAGAGATCAGATTTAAATGGTTCCAGATGAAGAAGGAAAATTGATTATCTAATTAACTAACTAATGGGTGTTTTTCACCATATCTGCTAGACACAGTCGGTGACCAATAGTGTAAACCAGCCTGGTACTGTAGTCAGGCCATGTATTAAATATTTTGTGAAAATATCAGAGTGGATTTTTTTTCTATACATAAAACAACCCTGAGTTTATCATCTCATGTGACTGAGTGAGATGATGATTTCTCAAACTGGGAAGAAAGGGCGAGACCTGTTTTCAAACCCAGAACATCTCTACACAT
>NC_134910.1:12102416-12199916 GCF_041734735.1 Babylonia areolata | reverse complement strand
TTGACGTATGTGCACAAGGATGTATGATTCGTAATATCTAAGAGTTTGAGCTCTGGTGATATGTTTGTTGAATCAAATAATCCCCCCCCCCCACTTTATCTACCGGGCTTGATTGCTAAATGGACAATAAAAATGTCAGTGGCAGTGTCTTAGAAGCAGCACCAATCGGTATATTCATCTTCTTCAGCATTAATTACATCTCCTCCATCATCATCATCATCTTCTTCCCCTTCTTCTTCTTTTCATTGCCCTGATGTGGCGATCAGCAAGACAAAAACGAATAATTAACATTAACACCTTTCCTCGTCTTGTTCCTCTTTGTCTTCCTCTGTCACCACTCCTCCTCCTCTTACTATTATAACTACCACTACTTCTACTGCTGCTGCTGCTGCTGCTTACTGCTACTACCGCTACTGCTGATTACTACTATTACTTTTGCAGCTAATAATACCACTGCTGCTACTGCTGTTTGCTGCAACTACTACTACTATACCATCACCATTGCCACCACTACTACTGCTACTAGTACTACTGCACTATCGCAGCTGCTGTTGCTGATACTACTACTACTACTAGTACTTTTTAGCTTCAGCAAGAGGTTATCGTTCATATACCCTCCACCCACCCACGCACAAGCAATCAAACTAATAGGCATACTTTCACATACATAACCCATCTGTCCGCCCCTCTCCTCACTGCTGCCTTTGACTGCCCACGGAGATGATGTTTTAAGTGTGGGAAATCAGAATTTCGTTCCTTCGATTCCTTTCATCACTTATTTTGTTTTAAGTCTTCGAGCGTCTTTAGTTAGCTAAGCCTAGGTGCACACGTCTTGTATGCGATGCACAAGTGTCATGTCTTTTTCGCTGAAGAGGCTGCCATTCGGGCAAGATACGCAGATGTTAATCATAATTCAAGGAGGGCGGGGATTGGGGGCAGGGAGGGGGGGGGGGCGGAGGAGAATCCTCAAAAATATATCATGGAGTTTGCTGTGCTTGAAATGGTGCGCACGCACGTACACAAGCATACACACGCACCGGGCGTATACACACACACACACACACACACACACACACACTGACTGACTGACTGACTGACTGACCATTTATTGTCAGATTAAGTTTTTGTTGTACTGATATTTTAGCAACCATTTGAATTCATATAAACTGAGCAACGCAAAGAAAATCAAATTTGAAAAAAACAACAACAAAATGATATGAATTTAAAAAGAACAACATATTCAACAAATCAATTTACCATATTTCAATAATATCAATATCATACACACACACACGCACACGCACGCACGAACACACACACACACACACACACACACACACACAGAGCACAGTACAGCACAGCACGGCACAGAGAGACAGACAGACCGAGACAAACAGAAAGATTGATCAACTAAACTCTTGACTGATTTGTAGATAAATACAAAGCCACCTGCTCTAAGCCCATCAAAGGCCTCATCGTGACTGTTCGGAAAACCCTCTATGATGGCGTGCAGAACAACTCTGAACTGGCGTTGTGCGAAGTGCAGGTCTGGGGTGAGTTCACGTGATGTCTTGGGGTGGGTCGGCTGGTTCAAATAAAAAAAAATAGTTGTCAGATATCTCTTACATTGATTGGTTGGCCTGTCTTATAT
Source organism: Babylonia areolata (assembly GCF_041734735.1). Classification (NCBI taxonomy): domain Eukaryota; kingdom Metazoa; phylum Mollusca; class Gastropoda; order Neogastropoda; family Buccinidae; genus Babylonia; species Babylonia areolata. Next base: position 12,198,265 of record NC_134910.1, on the reverse strand, counting down.
TGGTTATTTTGTACATTGTATCAAAGAATGAGCATTTTTGGCGAAAATGTTCGATAAACTGTTGTTGGTCTAAGCCACCCATTCTGGTTGATTGGTTTCTCTTGTATTAGCTCGTTAATTCATCTATAAATAAGAAAAAAAAACTATATAAAAAAAGAAGAAGAAAAAAACGGTCAGCTGATTTCTCTTTGATTGGTTGGCTGATCTCTTATATATTGGTTGACTGGTTTCTCTTATGATATTGATTGGCTGGTTTCTCAATATTGGTTGCTGGTTTCTCTTTTTTCTCTGCATTCCTCCATCTTTTGATCCCTTTCAGTTCTCCTATAGAGCTAACAGATTAGTTGAAGATGCCATTACCATCTTCATCAACGGGCAACGACTGAATGCGGTGGACAAGTTCACATACCTGGGCAGTACACTCTCTCGCACAGTTGTCATCGACGACGAGGTGAATGCCAGACTTGCCAAAGCCAGCGCTGCCTTCGGCAGACTCCATAAGAACATTTAGAACAGGAGAGGCATCACCCTGGAGACGAAGCTCAAAGTATACAAGGCCATAGTTCTCACCACACTGCTCTATGGATGTGAACCATGGACGGTCTACAAACGCCACGCCAAAAAGCTGAACCACTTCCACACCACCAGCCTCAGAAAACTTCTCGGCATAAAGTGGCATGAGAAGATCCCTGACACAGAGGTGCTCACTCGTGTAAACTTGCCCAGCATCTACACCATCTTGATGCAGGCCCAGCTGCGCTGGGCAGGCCATGTAGTTCGCATGCCAGACCACCGGCTCCCCAAGAAACTGCTGTACGGCGAACTCCAACATGGCAAGCGCTCACATGGAGGCCAAAAGAAGCGCTTCAAAGACACTCTGAAAGCTTCTCTGAAGGCCTTCAACATCAGCCACGACACATGGGAGCTGAATGCAATGGACAGACCAAAGTGGCGTTCAGCTGTCCACAAAGGCGCCAAATCCTGTCAGGCCAACAGAATCGCTGCAGCAGAGTAACGCAGACAGGCCAGGAAAAGCAGTGCCAGCAAGTCCCCGACAGCCGCCACCATCCCCTGTCCACACTTCGTCAGAACCTTCCGGGCGCGGATTGGCCTGACCAGTCATCTGCGCACCCACAGAGCCCAACCCACCCACCACCAGGATGACTAGATGGTCCTCGTCGATCCCGACGGACGAACCACACCATCAAAATATTTTTTAAACTGAAAGACCTCTCGCTGCCTGAATCAGTTTGTGAATGGATCCTAAATTTTCTAAGATGCAGACCGCAAGTTGTTAAAGTTGGTGACCTCACCTCCTCTACATGCATTCTCAACATAGGCACCCCACAGGGATGCGTTCTATCCCCACTGTTGTACTCACTATTCACACATGACTGTGCAACTCGAAATGAATGTAACACCATGGTCAAGTTTGCCAACGACACTACTCTAGAAGGGCTGATTACGAACAATGATGAGTCAAAATATAGGGAAAACGTAGTGGAACTTGTCAGCTGGTGTGATCAAAACAACTTAGAACTCAACGAACCAAAAACAAAAGGATTAATTTTAGATTTCAGGAAGCCCAGATCTGACCCCTTACCACTTGTCATTAGAGACAAGCAAGTAGAGACCATCAGCGAATTAAAATTTCTCGGACTGATCATTTCCAAAGATTTGAAATGGGAGAAAAATACGGAAAAAAAGGTTAAGAAAGCACAACAGCACCTGTACTTTATTCGGCGCCGCAAAAAGCTCGGAATTAAAAAAGAAATCATGGTTGATTTCTGCCGAGCAGTCATTGAAAGTGTGCTAACCTTCGCTATTACTGTTTGGTTCGGAAACATTTCAAAGACAGAAGTTGCAGCCCTTAACAAGATTACCGGGGCTGATCTACCGTCTCTAGAAGACATATATTTTAAGCGGCTACTCAAAAAAGCCAAATCAATCATCCAGGACGAATCACATCCAGCTTTTGGGATTTTCGAGATGCTCCCCTCTGGTCGACGGTACAGAAGTATAAGGGCGAAAACCAATCGCTTCGCAAATAGCTTTTTCCCCAAAGCAATGCCCTGTCTCTCGAGCAAATCCAGTATGATAAATAGAAATGTGCAATCAACAACCATCTACCTGAAGATCTAGTCATCAGCCCCATCCACATGAAATATGCGGCTTCTGTTCAAACGTGTGTGTGCATGTGTGAGTATGCACAAGTGTTTATATTGATACGCACTTGTATGTATCTTAATTTCTACTGTATATGTGTTTGTGTATGATTTTCGATTTATGGTCGTACCTTGTCCCCCCCCCTCCCCCCAGTATTCTTTGTGACCCCGGTACACTTAGTAATAAAGACATATTCTATTCTGTTTTGTTCTATTCTGTATTGTTTGGCTAATTCATCTTAAGTTGATTGGCTCTCATTTTATACATTGGTTGATCGATTTATCTTACATGTTGGTTAGTTGGTTTCTGTTACAATGGTCGGCTGATTTCTCTTGTATATTGGTTGCTTTATTTCTTTTCAAATCAGTTGGCTGAGTTCTCTTGTATATTGGTTGGCTTATTTCTTTCCAAATTAGTTGGCTGATTTTTCTTGTTTTTTTTTAGTTGTTTGGTTTCTTTTACAATCGTTGGCTGGTTTCTTCTACATTGGTTGGATGATTCACTTTTCTTATGATTATATTTGCTGGCTGATTTCTCTTATATCGCAGTGTCTTAGAGCAACAACAGTTCTGTAAACTGCCTTGTAAATGCCCAACCTCCCAACCCCCACCCCCAGCCAAACCCCCATTTCGGGTTAGAAAACTGTGCATAGGGGTAAAACACCTTGTAAACACCCAGTCCCCACTCTAAAAAAAAAAAAATATATATCAAAAAAAAAAAAAAAAATCATTGAAACGTAACCATCTCACAATTATTCGGGATGTTTTATATATTCTGTTATCACAAGTGTTTGCATAGTAAATCTGCGGCCGTTGGCAATCCCACATATTAGCTGTGTGGCCCCCTCCCCCCTCCCCCCAGTTCAGTGAAGGTTAGGTCCTTTGAAATGAATATTGATAATATATATATATATATATATATATATATATATATATATATATATATATATATAATGGTGTAAGCACGCAGCAAACGTTAAAGAACTGAAAAAAATGTCCATCGGTGGATAAACACATAACATAGATATACAATGTATACATACTTCTTTTTAGCGCTGATTTTTGTATGCTTAATTATACAGTCATGTCAATTTGTGTTGTATATTGCTTTCAGTGGAGGAATGTTAAGAGACAAAAAAAACAAAAAAGAAAAAAAAAAGAAGGATGACTGTTAGATACACATGTATGTTAAAATGTATGTATGCAGTGTGTGCGTGCGTGCGTGCTTGCGTGTGTGTGTGTGTGTGTGGTCACATTTTGGTGTGTGTATGTAACATAGATACAATGTTTTATGTTATCAAAAGCGTTTTTGTAAAGCACCTAGAGCAGATTTCTGGATAGTGTGCTATATAAGTATCCATTATTATTATTATTATTGTATACATACATACATATATATACATACACACACACACACATATATATATATATATATATATATATATATATATATATATATATATATATGTGTGTGTGTGTGTGTGTGTGTGTGTGTGTGTGTAGATAGATATGAGAGAGAGGATGTGGGAAAAATGATAATTCAGTTTACCATTTGTGATCGTGTTGCTTTGCTACACAAATTCAGTTCATTCACTCCTTTATTCTTTCATTCCTGATGACTGGACGCGCCCTGCTTTTTTCTCCATTCTTTGCAGTGTGCAGTCAGGGCTATTACGGGAATCCTGCCCGTGGTGTGCCCTGTGAGCGCTGCCCTGAAATTGAGGCCTGTAGCTACGACTGTGACAACTTGCATGGTTGTCATGCTGAAGGTGGGACCACTTTCTGTTTGTTGTTGTTGTTGTTGTTGTTGTTGTTTCTTTCTTTTGTTTGCCACGAGTGGGACGTGATCTAAGACTGTGTGCCTCCAAGTCAGTCTCATTTCTCTTTAGTGACCATGGGTGTGATACGTGACGGTGACCATGCCCGTTTGGTTCTGGCAGAGTTTTTATACTGTTTCGTTGTCATGAGTGTGTCAGCTTCTATAACGAAGTAGGATTCTGAGTGCTTTTGTTGTTGTTTTTTGTAATTGTTGTTGTTGTTGCTGTTGTTGTCACGAGTGTGACAAGTTCTATGTCTGTAGGATTCTGAGGTTTTTTGTTTTTTGTGGAGTTTTTTTGCTGTCATAAGTGTGACAAGTTCTATGTCTGTAGGATTCCGAGTTCTCTTTTGTTAGTGTGACAAGTTCAGTAGCTGAGGGATTCCGAGTTCTATTTTTTGTTTTGCTGTCATGAGTGTGACAAGTTCTATATCTGGAGGATTCCGAGTTCTCTTTTGTTAGTGTGACAAGTTATACAGCTGTGGGATTCCGCGTTCTATTTTTATTTTGCTGTCATGAGTGTGACAGGTTCTATAGCTGTGGGATTCCAAGTTCAATTTTGTTTTGTTGTCGTGAGTGTGACAGGTTCTATAGCTGTGGGATTCCAAGTTCAATTTTGTTTTGTTGTCGTGAGTGTGACAACTTCTATGTCTGTAGGATTCCGAGTTCTATTTTGTTTTGCTGTCATGAGTGTGACACGTTTTATAGCTGTGGGATTCCGAGTTCTCTTTTGTTTTGCTGTCGTGAGTGACAAGTTCTATAGCTGTGGGATTCCGAGTTCTGTTTTTGTTTGGTGCCATTTTCTGTTCTGATACTGGCACTTGTTTTATGTATCTTTGGGTGTGTGTGTGTGTGTGTGTGTGTGTGTGTGAACGAGGCCCATTTTTATTTGTTCACATGTGTAAATAGAGTCAATGTAATGAACCTGTTTTCGGTAGTCTGTGTGTGTGTGTGTGTATGTTGGTACGTATGATTTTTTTTCCGACCAATGCCACTAATTGTGCAAATCAAAATATTAGATCTTAGAATATTTAGATCTGGGAGCGAAATATGTCATTTTAATTCAATAGAAACACACTCTTGTCACAGCGAGCGCGTTTTGGTGAAGACAAAATATTTCGCTCCCAGATCTAAATGAGTTAACATTCACGTACTGACTTCCCTTTGAAGAAAAAAATTCTTCACCAGCGAAACGCGAATCAATCCTCTTATCCTGTTGTTCAGTCAGCAAAAGGGTATGGATCACTGCACACATTCGTCATTTTAAGCAAGAAAAAGTGGAGACAGTCTGTGAAATTTCATTAACAGAACATAGAAAGTGCTGCCTGTTTCTCATTGGATAGAAATGGAAGCAGACCGTGAACATTCACTAACGGGAGAAATAATACGTTATTTAGATATCAGAGCGATATATGTCGTAACAAAGTTTCAAAGGTATAAGGTGCGTGAAATATTCTGTACGTTATTAATTATGATTGTTATTAGCAATACAGAAATGGCAGCAAACTCGTTGTGTTGTTTATTGGGGGGGGGGGGGGGGGGGGGGGGGGGGGGGGGAGTTTGGGGGTGGATGGGTGGTGTGAGTTGGTAGGAGGGTGAGTGGTTGGGTATGTATCCCAACAAAGATGACACAACGTCACTTTCGGCAGACTTGAACTTGGTACCTAGTTAACTGCAACTTTTTAAAGGCTGTTTCCAATAGCTTACTGCAACGTTTTAAAGGCTATTTTCATTGTAAATGGTACTAACTTCAAAGTAGCATCAACAGGCCCAGCAATTACGCAAGCTGCTCGCTCTCACATTCTTATATACCCATTACAGACTGGATTTGCAGTCCAAATGCACCATTGTTTTATTTCTTTAATTTCAAGTTCTTGGTGGAAACTGAAATCTGTTGGTTTTCGTGTGTCATTTTGAGTGAAATTAATGGAAGAATTTTGTTTATCTCAAACACAAGCAAAACATTCAAATCGTCTCTGGACAGATAATATCAACTGCAACCCGGTGGTATGTATGAGCTGACAGAGATATAATTTGAGTTCACAAGAGATGTTATTATTTGTTCACAAGAGATGTTATGATTTTGACAAGTGATGTTATTGGTTGAAGTATGGAGTGCCAGAAGGTTTAGTCTTAGGCCCAGTTTTACTTACTGTGTATGAACAGCCTCTCCGCAATGTCGGTCGTTGGTTAAGTGGTTCTCGCAATTTATATGCAGATGATTTCAGATCAACAAATCTGTTTTCCCTTAGACCTTCCAACCCTTGTCTGTAGTTTGAAAGAATATGTTGAGGGTGTGGCTGAATGGATGTGTGAGAACAAGTTGCAGATGAATGAGGATAAAACCTAGCTTATTGCCACTGACACCAAATCAAAAAGTAACCAGGTCACCTCCACCCCTTTGTCCATTTCTAGCTGTGACGTCAGTTCACTCAATTTGTTAGAAACCCTGCCATCTACTGAGATGAAACACTCCCCATGAATGTATTTATCAGATACATGTGTCACACTGTTCTGTCAGTTACGTAGATCAAGAAACATTTGCTCTTTCCTTTCCACAGGTCCTGTCAAAAAACTACCTGCTTCTTTCATTCTGTTCAGATAAGACCACTGTAATTCTCTCCAAGCTGGTCTCTCTGATAGCAAACTAAACCTCAACGCATTCAGAAAAATGTACTTTGACTCGTGCTCCGTAAACCCAAGCATGAGAGTGCATCGTCACTACTCAAGACACTTAACTGAATTCCCGTTAAGGCTAAGCCCACTTCAAATTGCCGATCTCTGATTTCAGTTTCTCCATCACAGCAATATGCCACAATATATTTCTGATCTTCTCCATATGTCAAGGATGCTACGTTCTTTCTTGTCACCTGTCTGCTGACAGTTTCTCGCTTTTTTCATGAGACCTCTGGTAAAAAAAAAAAATTGTCTTTGGCCCCACAGTCTGGAACTCCCAACCACCTCTGTCCCTCAGAAAAACCTCGGTTTTTCTCAGTTTTTAAAAAGTAACATAAAGAGGTGCCCTTTAAAACTTTGTCTCCTCTGATCTGTGCGAGAAAGTGCTCTTTTTCGCCAACACTTCCACTCTCCTCTCTCTCTCTCTTTCTAATAAGCTGTTTAATGAAGGTATACTTCCAACAGACTGGGCTAAATCTGTCATAATCCATCTGCATAAGAAAGGTGATACCAATAATCCAGACAATTACCGTGGTGTTGTACTTACAAGCATTCTTGGTAAGGTCTACACAAACATTTTAACAAACGGCTAACAGAATGGGCAGAAAGAGAGAGGAACAAGCAGGATTTAGATAAGGCATAGACCATATTTTCACATTATGCTCCCTTGTTGAAAAATAACTTCTAAGAAACGCTAAATTATATGTAGCTTTTATAGATGTTTGCAAGCCTTTTGATTCTGTCAATAGGAACTTGTGGAGTATATTGCATAAAGAGAGTGCAAATGATAAATTATACATGGCACTTTGAAGTGTGTATTACTCGGTGCTTGCTTGTGGGGGGGACAGATGTGTATATTCTTAAGGGTTTGAATGTCCGCATGGAGTGAAGCAAGGATGTTTGCTAAGCTCTTTACTGTTTTTGACTCAATTGTGTAAACAAAGTGAGTCTATGTTTTAACCCGGTGTTCAGTTGTCTGTGTGTGTGTGTCTGTGTGTCCGTGGTAAACTTTAACATTGACATTTTCTCTGCAAATACTTTGTCAGTTGACACCAAATTAGGCATAAAAATAGGAAAAATTCAGTTCTTTCCAGTCATCTTCTTTAAAACAATATTGCACCTCTGGGATGGGCACAAAAAAATAAAAAATTAAGCCTAATTATATGCAAACTGCATTTACTGTTATATTTATATTTTTTGTATTCTCTAAACATGGCACTTTGATCTGATATTCTGACCCAACAACAAGAGCAGTCATTATTATCATTTTTTGTTCAAACAGGAACTTCTTTTGCTAAGCATGGAAGTTTTATTTATTTTGCAAACGTTTTGGTGCAGATATTAAAAAAGGGAAATTAATCTGTAATTAATGCTAAGGGACTTAATTTGCTTTAAACTGATCTTTCTAATCTTAAACATTACATTTTGAAATTATATTCAATACATAAAAAGCTTGTGTGTTCTCCTCTCATTGTACAGGGCTTTCGCTATGTTCATTCGCCCAAGTGGTCTTTCTCGGAAAATACTCAAATCAGTACGACGAGTGGACTTTATAGATCTATTGGCTGAGCCCTGAAGGTCATGGACACATATTTATACACATTCAAAGCGCGTGCTCATATTCTTCGCGAACGCAAACGACGCCATTTTGTTTCAAGTTGTTGACCTGCCCGTTCAATCCTATATTCGATCGACAGTACACGATAACATGTGATGATGGAAAGTTGGAAAAGGAGACCGTTAAATATTTATTCAGAAAAAGATTTGTGAATGCCTCATCACTTACTGGATTATGCCCCAAACTGCCATAAAAATATCCACAGAATCAGTCGAAATTCACAGTTAAAAATGATAAACCATGAGAGTTAATACCCTTGAATTGATGAAACGTAAAAATTTCCAGTCTTGACTTTTCTCAAAATGAAGTCCTTTTCACTTCATAAGACGTTTGGGAGTACTTGTACTTTGCTCTGCATGTTATTAGTTTAACAAAATACTCAATTTTCATATCAACTTTAAAACTATAAAACTAGAATGAACATAAAAGAGAAATTGAATCGACCGTGTCAACCCGGGTGTAACTAACTGAAACTTGTACGTCTATCTAGATCCAGAGAAAACGGCTGAATGTTGCAGTGTGATTGCGGCGATCGCCATGTCTCCTTTACCGCGGACTTAAAAATAATTTTTAATTGCCCTTAAAGATTTTTTGAATGCCCAAGATACACCAGAATAATATGATTTGAACAGCGTTCTCACTGCGAATACCGCAATCGATTTATCGCCCTTTAAAAAAAGTATGTTTAAATATTATATTTTTGAACGTCAATTAAGGAGCCACGATAGTGTAATGGGTAAGAGTTTCTTCTCACCCGAACACACGGAGTTCGAATCTGCCGTTAGGACTTTTTTTTCTTTTTCTTTTAACCCGAAGCTTTATAATAACAAATACAGAACACATTTTAACGATTAGATTTTTTTTAAAGTATACCACAAGTGAGTCTTGAAGGCCTTGCCTCTCTTGCTGTTGTTGTTTTCATCCCTTTCATTCCTGAAACATTCGGTACTCTCAAGGCCGGACCAGTGGGATAGGTAAACGCGTAGATCAGGCATCTACCCCCAGACCCTCTTCCAACTCTTCTACCGACCCCTTCCCCATTTTCTCGTTTCTTGTCTTTTCTCTTCTTTTTTTTTCAAGTTATTCTTATTTTCATTTTTATTTTTTAGAATGTGGTGTAGCGTATCAGGATGGATCCAGACGTTTTGTGTCGTATGTTCTGATAGTCATAGTCGTCTAGCTGAGACAGAGACGGCAGTTGGACGATCCGTCGTACCTCGACCGAAGATCGTAAAGGGAGATGACTGTCCTACATTTTGATGCCTCCTTGAAACTGAAATTGTATTCTTCGATGGTTCAAATAACATTTGAATAAGATGGTAACTTTTTTTGTTTGTTTGTTTGTTTGTTTGTTTTTTTGCTTGTTTTTATTATAGTTTTTATTTATCTGTTTACGCCTATTCCTTCTATATATTTACACGTAGATCTGACCAAATCAGAAGAAAATATTCGACAAGGGAAGGAACAATATATGTCGCTTTTCGCTAATGGCTTAAGAATTGCCTCCCTTCGTCAGGCCGCAGACGACACTTCACGAAATTGATGTGAAATCGGCGAGTGATTAACGATATCCTAAATGAATAACGGAATACGTGGAATAGACTCGCGAAGAGTAGTCTAACACAGGTTGGTTGTTGTTGATATTTTGTAATTGTTTTGTTTTAGATATCAACGTTCCTTTATCAATTATTCGCAAAACTGAATAAAATTACAAATGTGTGGAATGGAAGAAAAATGCAAACCAAAGTTTGACACATCAATTCAATACCTCCGGTGTACGGTAAAGACAAAATAATACTGTTACTACTAATAATAGGTACACTTTGATTTCAGTGATTGGTGAGTTTCGTTTAGTTTTCCTTTACTCAAACCTCAGTGGTGCATTAATTGACTAATTCGTTTTGTTCATCTGAGAAGGCGATTGTGATCAGACTGTGAAGCACAGCAACACAGAAATAACGGATATAGAATGAATGAATAGTATGAATGAAAAGAAAAGGATTTAGTCTTGAATGTATCTTTATAACCGACATCGTCATCATCACGTTGTCAATGTAATTTTCATGATTATGTCCAGCTGCCAGCTCTGTGTGTGTGTGTGTGTGTGTGTGTGTGTGATGGTCATGCTTTCACTAAACACACACACCTTCCTGCCGTGTGCCAGCTCAGTACAAGCTCCTGTCTCCGGCAAGATCCCAGTGAGTCATTGTGCATTTGCCCAGTGACCTGGAACGTGGCCATCCACAAACGTCCCGACATCCGAACATCCCCGAACAGCGCCCCGGCCAGTGTAGTGTTGGACGGAGAGACTCAGGCGGACGGTCAGCCCTTCTGTGCGGAGACGTTGGCCGGCAGCGGGAACAACAGGTTCACCGTGGATCTTGGAGGGCAGTTTGTCGTCAAAAGTGTCGCTGTCACTGGTCGGAGTGACTGTTGCCGTCAGTTGGGCTTTTATGATTATGTTTTTTTGTGTGTGTTTTTTTTGTTTTGTTTTTTGGGGGGTGTTTTTTTTTTTTTAGATATGTCGTATGTCTTCACTGTTTGTGTTTTTTCTTGATGAGCACGGTTTGTTGTTGTGCTCGTGTGTGTGTGTGTGTGTGTGTGTGTGTGTGTGTGTGTGTGTGTGTGTTTAAGTCATGGTAAGTAGAACATGCAGATTTTCTTATTGTTTTTTGTGTGTTGCTTCTTTCTTTGTAACTGTAAACAAAGTGATTCTTTGAAATCACCCCGTTTCGGTTGTGTGTGCCTGTGTGTGTATGTGTGTGTGTGTCCCCGTTATAAACTTTAACAAATATATTTTCCCTGGAAATACTGTTGACACCCAATTCGGCTTTAAAGAAGGTTATTTTCACAAATGCCAATTATAAAGGTGTATATCTTCATCGGTTCATGAATATTTTTGATTGAATACGAGCCGGAAATTTGAGTTAAAGACAGGGAAAGTTTGAAACTTCGGTAGATTTGATAGCAGAACAATGCTGTGCTGATCGATGTAGGCATACATACATGCATGCATGCATACATACATTCATTCACATACATTCATAGAAATAGGGGGAGGGGAAGCACACACACACACACACACACACACACACACACACACACAAAGGACAAAAAGATGGAATGCTGGGAAAAGTACATCAAGTGAAGACTGATATACATAATAAAAACATCGGACACAATTCTGAAAGCATGGTAGATGATGAGTTGCCTGTCCACGATAATAAGCATAGCCATAAACTGAGATGCAAGATACAGAGCACAGCCATATCAATATCATAATTGCAGAATGTATAGAAAACATATTACTGACTTTAATTTGTATTCATAAACAAGGTTTATATGGAAACTATGAAACAACAGTAATCATAAACAAATTTTTGTCCGAGCTACATACTCCTCGATTACATATCTGTGTTTCAGTTCTTTCTCTAAAACTTTGAGGTATGGCTTTGTTTAACAAAGCATTAGTTTGATCGATATATGCGGCTTTGTTTTTAAACATGTTCGATTTTCATTGGGAGGGGGCGGGGGGGGGGGGCAGGGGGGGGGAACTCGGCAAGAATTGGTAACACACCTACAACCCACCCCGGGCATTCTCTCTCCACCATTCCCCTCCTCCGTTTTCGATTTCGTTTTTGGAGTTTTTATCAGAAGGAACCACACGCACGTACAGACGTTGTTAAAGTGTGTGTGTGTGTGTGTGTGTGTGTGTTCACTCACTCGAATGTGATCCACGTGTGTACTTTTTCTCTTCAGACGAAGCTCTGAACAAGTTCCGGGTGTACGTGACTGATAAAATGACCAAATTGGAAGTCGTCGGTAAAGGGATGTGTGTCAGGTTCGTGCGTCAATCTCGGGAAGAAACCAACACCACGCGGTTGACGTGTAACCAAGGAATACACGGACGATTTGTCAGCTTGTTCAACAGCGACTACGACCGTCTGATCTTGTGCGAACTTCAGGTGTTTGGGTACGAGGTCAATTTTGGTACGTGCCTATGTTTTCTTCAGCTTTCGATTGTTCATTTTGTGTGCTTCTTTCTTTCTTTCTTTCTTCGTTCATTTATCCATTTCTTTTCATGTGTTTGCATTTCAGCCGACTTTAGAAAAATCTGCTGCAGGTGTTGGGTTACGACTGAGGTGAACTTTGGTACATGTTTTACTTTTTTCTGTCTTTTGTCATGCCAGTTCGTAAGACAGTGGTTTCAACACTCTCGTCTTGTGTGAGCTGCGGACCCTTGTGGCTTTGAAGTGAACTTTGATACGTATTTTTGTTCCCCAACCCCACCCCTCATTTCTGATGGGACCTGGAGTTTGTTGGAGGACGAACATGGTGAAACTGGCCAGTCTAAACATGGGTATCAATTATATTTTTGGTAGATGCATAGGTAGGTAGTAACGACACCGATCGTTCTTTTGGGCACAATCGACGGACAGGCAGTAACTGATTAATTGGTGACGATGATGATGATGGTGGTATGGATACTTATATAGCGCCTATCTTCGGTCTGAGACCAAGCTCTAAGCGCTTAAAAAACTGAGTCATTTATACAACAGGCTGCTTACCTGGTTAGAGCCGTCTGACAGCTGCTTTTAGGCGCTCATCATTCGTTTCCCATTCGTGTCATTCAGTCAGGTTTCAGTCACACACACAGACACACACACACACACACACACACACACACCTATCTCTCTCTCTCTCTCTCTCTCTCTCTCTCTCACATGCAGCGCCTTTACCCCTTCAGTCTCTCCTTAACTGTACTGAGGGACCCATGTAGAAAATCCAACTTCGTTTTCCCATCTTCTTTTTCCCCCTGGCTTACTGTGGATGACCGTTGTGACATACTAGTGTCAACTTCTGCCCCGATTCGGTTTCGTGTCCCCCACCCTCCTGTTCTTGACTTGGATTGTTCTTGTTTTATTGGAGGGTTTTTTTTTTTTTGTTGTTGTTTGTTTGTTTTTTGTTTTTTTTGCAATTTCGTGTGTTTATGTTTTTCATCCAGCGACTTTTTTTTTCTTCTTCGTAAACATTTCGTGTGGATCTTGCGATTCATTTTTTTTCTTAGCACTTGCATATAAACAAATTGTGTGTGGGTGGGTGTGTGTGTGTGTGTGTGTGCATTGATTTATTTTTTTTATTCTGTGTTTGCTTTTCTTATTTTTCATTTCATCAATTTTGCCCTGAATTGTTCTGAAGTGTTTTGTGAAAATATTGTTTGCTTCACCTTTTTTAAGAAGTGTTAATTGAAGTGTAGACCTACATCGTTCATGTCAAAAATGCAAACTTATGATCTCACTGTGGGTCATTTGAATGTCTACCATCTTGAGAACAAAGCGACTGATGTGAACGTCTTCCTTGACCAGACTAGAATTTGTCACATTTTCGGAATAACAGAGTCTAGACTGTCCTCAGCTGTAGACGATGATATAATTGCGATTCCAAACTATTCATTGTTCAGAAGAGATGTCACTCATTCCGGACACACCGGAATAGCTGTTTATGTCCACGACACTATGAAAGGTTTTACTAATAGACGATTTGATTTAGAGTCCGTAAATGTAGAAAGCATCTGGCTGGAGGTGAAAGTAGCAAAATCCCCAGTTATACTAGGATTCATTTATAGAAACCCATCCAGCAATTTCGGGTGGTATGATGATTTTGTCATGTTGGACAAAGTACAGGATTTTGCTCGTGGCAGGGATATTATCATTCTTGGTGACTTTAATATAGATTTTCAAAAACCTCATCCAGCATGGGATTCTACCATATCTCTGTTTAATTTGCACCAAGTAATACAGTCAGCAACGCGAGTTACGTCATCCAGCTATACTCTGATTGACCACATCAATGTTAATAATCCAGAGTCGTAAGTGCTCAGTACACCAGACCAGTATCAGTGACCACTTCACTATACAGTGTGCAGTTGCCTGTAAGATACCAACAGCTAGAACTAGAACCCACTCCACCATCACGTATCGATCGTATAAGCACTTTAACAAAGTTGATTTTCTCCATGATCTTAGCGAATGCTCATTTATGGAAATTTATGAATCTAACGATCCAGATGAAGCAGTCGCGGCATTTCATAGAATCTTTTTATCTGTTTATGACAAGCATGCCCAAGTTAGAAGAAAACGGGTAGGAAATTAATCAACACCTCCTTGGTTTACTGTCATCATACCAATAGCGATCAAAATTAGAGATAAACTTAAGAAAGAAAAAAACTATTCCGCGTTTAAGTAACAAAGAAAACACGTGAAGTTCTTAGTCCGTCAGGCCCAAAAGACATATTTTAACTCTCTCCATACGAACGGCGAAAGAGACGACGTTAACAGCGTTTCACCCCAATTACCACCATCAAAATATTGCAAGCGGAAGGCTCTTATACTGAAGACTTGAATGTTGACAATGACTACCACAATTCTGACGACGGAAGCTAAAGGTTGGGTCATTCAGAGACCCACTGGACATCCGAGGGGTCTGTGTAGAGGAGAAGAGAGGACTGGCCGTACTGAGTGAGTTAACAGGATAGCGACGTCAGAATCAGACAATACTTCATCCAGATGGAAAGCTCTCAACGCACTGACCAATAAGTCCTTTCCTGGAAAATCATTGAAATCTGATTGTTTCACAGCAACAGACTTTAACAACCACTTCCTATCCGTCGCGGAAAGTTTGACAAATCTTCTGAAACAAAACTCAGATCAGTATAAATGTCCAGTCAGTCTAAAATCACTTTGTTCAGACAGGCTCAGCCATCAAGATACATTCCACATTCCACAACTAACCGTTTATGAGGTCGGTAAATACATATCCAACATTGGACAAAAAATACACATGGCTGTGACGGACTCAGCAATAAAATTCTGCTTCTATCACTGCCATATACAGTGCATCACGGACATATTTATAACCTCAGTATTTCAAAAAGTGTTTTTCCAACTATGTTCAAAACTGCCAAAATTATACCACTACCTAAAGTAAAAAGCCCCTCTGACCTGAACGATTACTGACCCATATCAATACTATCATCGCTTTCTAAACCACTTGAAAAAACACGTACACAAGCACCTTTTGCAATATCTTGACCGGCACAACTTGCTTCATCAAAATCAGTCAGGGTTTCGCCCAAAACACTCCTGTCAGACAGCCCTCACCAGTCTCTTAGATAAACTGCTCACAGCTATAAATGACAAAAAAAAAAAAAAAAAAAAAAAAAAAAAAAAAAAAATCAACGGAATTGTTTTTTCTAGATTTGAAGAAAACATTTGATCTCGTTAACCATCGAATACTTCTTGAAAAGCTACGGGTTTATCAGTTTGATACAATTTCTGTAAAAATTTTTTTTCAGTCATACTTAAAAGAAAGAAAACAGAGTGTATTAGTAA
The DNA here is from genome assembly GCF_041734735.1 of Babylonia areolata. Taxonomy (NCBI): domain Eukaryota; kingdom Metazoa; phylum Mollusca; class Gastropoda; order Neogastropoda; family Buccinidae; genus Babylonia; species Babylonia areolata. Next base: position 12,182,599 of record NC_134910.1, on the reverse strand, counting down.
ACGGCACTTTTTCGAATGTAGGAACAACTTAAATGGGCATACCCCAAGGCTCTGTGCTTGACCCCCCCTTATTGTTCAACCTTTATATCAGTGATCTTCCATTATGTATCTCCTCATCTGCAATATCATGCGACATGTTTGCAGATGACTCTTCTTTTCATACAAATGGAGTAAATTTAGAGCACATTAATGATAGATTACAAACTAGCCTAACCGAAGTATCCAACTGGTGTACAGAAAATATGCTCCTTAACCCAGAAAAAACAAAGAGTATGATTGTAGCCACTCGCCAAAAGCACCAGCGCGGCTTAAATCCGCTCACTTTGTCAATCGATGGCCAAGCTATTGAACAAGTTACAGAACATCGACACCTTGGTGTCGTTATTGACAACCAGCTAAAATGGGAGGCACATATCAGTTCTTTATCAAGGTCAGTTGCAAAAAATGTTTACCTGTTATACCGTTTAAAACATGTCGTCAGTCCAGAGCTCCCTATTTCTTTTTCCATTCTCACATCATGTCTAAAATTAATTACGTTTCACATGTGTGGGACAACTGCAGCGAAGTGCACATGAAAAAAACTAGATTCTGTACACAGACGTGCTGTAAAACACCTCAATGGTGTTTTACGAAACACACGCAAGCATCAATATCAACTGCCAGCACCTCTTTCCTTGACAAAGCACCTAATATTGAATAAGTGCCTACTTATGCATAAAATTATATTCGGTAAACGCCCTACTTATCTACACCAAACCATTGTCTGCTTTGAAACTCGCAACCCTAACTCCCGAAATGCGACTCTTACTCTACCCAAGCCAAGACTAGACCTTTATAAATCGAGTTTGGCATATTCCGGCACGCACTGCTGGAACAATCTCCCCAAACACCTCAAAGAACCCTCTTCCACCACAACATTCAAAGAGAAACTTGGACAGTACATGCGTGCGGAAAGCCAGACCGAAAATCTGGTATAATATTGTCACTGACAATCCTTACAAACTATGTCGAAATGCGTCAGTCAGTTGATAACGTATCACGCCATAGAATATTGTTTTCAAAGATTTTCTCTTTACAGTGGACACAAACAAATGAAATCAAACTCTGGTCTGGTCACGTCTACGATTCTGTATACTTACATGTATTACAAATTGTGAACCACCCTCACCCAACTCTTTTTTTTCCCCCCACACTGACATATCTTTACATCTCTGTCTGTCTGTCTGTTTGTCTGTCTCTGTCTCTCTCTCCCCTCTGTCTCTCCCTCTCTCTGTCTTTCACATAATGTGTCTATCTGTCCATATCCCTATTACCCGTCGCCTTATTTGCTGTCTTTTATGTCTCTTACATCTGTGTTTAAAATGTTATCATTACTTTTCTGTGTTAATTTCACTTGAATCATTCATGTGTAGCATTCATGCTAGGGTTTTGTTGTTGTTTTTCCCTTGGTGTGCATGTGTGTGTGTGTTAGTGTGTGAGTGTGCGTGTGTGTGTTACTCGCTTCCGTTCCGTACAGATGTGAGCGATGTTGTGTCTCTCAGTTTGACGCGGTGTTACACTCGTACTTTATACATGTATTAAGTATTAAGTATAACTACATTTATATGCGTACATGTTTGTGTGTCTCTTAGAACAACGGCAGATGTGTAAGTCGGCCAAAGTGCTAATATCTTCACCGTTGGAAGATAAAGATTCATTCATTCATTCATTCATTCATTCATTCTCTCTCTCTCTCTCTCTCTCTCTCTCTAGCCAGGGGGACTGTCTCCTTGTATATGTCAGCAATCCCCTCACCTTCAAGTGTCTACCATAGTGTTGAACAACATGATTAGAATCATTGTGGATTGAAATCAAGCTGAAGAACACCCCTTCCATTTTAACCGGTTTCTGTTATAGAAATCCCGCAGAACAGGTTAGCTGGTTAGACAGATTCCCTCCAATGATAGACGCTGTCACTTTTGAGTCAAAGAAAGTCATCTTGCTTGGTGACTTCAACACTGACTTTATCCAGGCAAATAAGCAGTGGAATCAAACAATGAGTTTCATTAATCTACATCATTTAATCAATACATCCACTCGAGTTACGCCTAACTCATAGATGTGCACTTCCAATAAAAACAGTCAACAACATAGAAGCTTGTGTTCATGTTTTTAAGTCTAGTGATCACTGTCCAGTTTGAGTCACATGGGGGAAAAGGATTGAAATTTCCAAACCAGATCACAAAAAATATCCTGTCGATGCTTCTCAAAATTAATGAACAGCTATGTATAGATGACATTAAAATCCCCCGAGCCTTCTTCAGAATACGATATCACTGACCCCGAATCAGCGATTGAATACTGGACTGAAATATTTACAGGAATATATAGTAAGCACGCTCCACTGAAAATTATCAGAGTGAAACAATCCGAAACCAGCTTGGTATTCCAAAGAGTTGGAAGAGGCAGGCTACATTAGAGACTATCTTAAAGAACATGGTTACCACGGGGGGGGGGGGGGGGGGGGGGGGGGGACAGACAGTTGAGAAATGCAATAAGCTCACGAAAGCGCAAAGAAAAGAAGAAATGTTGCCGAAACTTAATATTTTAGAAAGAAAACCCAAAGTCAGTTTGGCAAGCTATAAATCAACTCACAAGCAAACAATCGTCGCCAAAAATCAACCGTGAACAAAGACATTTCGGTGAATAAACTAGATTAACACACACTTTTCCACAATAGCCAAAAACGTTATCACTATAGATTACACTTAACAGAATGAACTTGAAAATTAGAATTGTACTGCCGCGATAAAAACACCTCAGTTAAGTAAAATATTCCAACCATAACAGTATTTGAAGTGTATAACTACCTTGTCCATCCAAAGCAAACAGGAGCCCGCGGACTAGATGGCATCGACGGCAACATTTTTAAGCAAGCCGCTCCAGATACTACGTAATCATTTACATACAGTTTTAACCTGTGTGTTGATAAAAACTACTTTCCAAACACATTCAAGAAAGCAAAAGTTACTGTATTCACAAATCAGTCCCTAATGATCAGGTTTGTGGTCATAAAGTTCTGGAAATCACTATCGACAACAGTCTCTCTTGGAATCCTCACATAAATTTCCTTTGCAGAAAGACAGCCCAGAAAACCCATCAACTGTCCAAAATCAAGTACTTCCTTGACCTCCACTCACGGAAGTTGTTTTTGAAGCACATATCCAGTCTGCAATAGATTACGCATCAACACTGTGGAATTCGCCAGTGCGAACACCATGACGCCATTAGTTAATCTTCATAAACGGGTGCTCAGACTATAAACAAGCGAATAATAATTATTCCCCAGCTAATCCGTAGATCAGAGTACAACAAAGGAATGGCAATGCACAAGATTATGACAGGAAATGCACCACCAAAATTAATAAACAAATTTTCTGTAAATTCATCAAGGAATCCCCCAAATGTCCATATCCCAGTCCCAAAAATTGATCTGTTGAAATCCAGTTTGGTTTACTCAGGCGCCACTCTGTGGAACTCGGTCGCAGAAACAATAAAACACCAGTGCCCAGCCATCTTCAAAAAACATTACCCATACCACCTTATGCCAGTGTAATGTACTACTCACCTTGTTGATACTGATTGACACTTGTTGTGTACGGTTGCCTAAGCCCTCTACCCACCATTTTTTTTCCGATCCCCCAGGTCAGCATATGTGCAGACCTGCTAATGCCTGAACCCCCTTCGTGTGTATACGCACGCAGAAGGTCAAACAAGCACGTTAAAGATCCTGTAATCCATGTCAGCGTTCGGTGGGTTACGGAAACAAAAACATACCGAGCATGCACACCCCCGAAAACGGAGTATGGCCGCTTACATGGCGGGGTAAATAAACAAAACGGTCATACACGTAAAATGTTACATGTCTGTCTTGAGTGTGTATGTGTGTCGTGCCTGAAATCTGAATGACACAGGAAACGAATGATAAGCGTCCAGTGGCAGCCGTCAGTCGGCTGTACCCAGGTAGGCAGCCTTTGTGCAAACGACCCCATGTTTGTAAAGCGCTTAGAGCTTGGTCTCCGACCGAGGATAAGCACTATATAAGTATCCATATCAATCAAGCAATCAATCATCTCAGTAAAAAAAAATGTTTCCGTTATTGCTATGTATATCTCTGTTACTATTACTGTTTTCTTATTTACGGCAGTATAGTAATTGATAAAATACTTTGTATCCGTGTGTGTGTGTGTGTGACTTTTTAATGTTCTTTTCCATATTCGCATTATTCATACCACTTGTGTGCATAATATATATATATATATATATATTTCTATCTCTCTCTCTTTCTATCTATATATATATGTGTGTGTGTATGTGTGTGTTATGTTTCTTTTTCCTATGTATTTCATTAACACCATGCTTAAACCTGGGTGCGTGGGTGTGTCGTTCTTCTTCCTTTATTTCTTTTTTTTATGTATCATAATTACCATACGTGACGTTAAGTAGTATTGTGTGCTGTGTAGACCATGTTCAGAGGCGGGGACTGGATGTAAACTAAACACGCCAGTGCTTATCTATTATCCTCGAAAATAAAGAATTTGTCTTGTCTTGTCTTGTCTTGTCCCCATCCCTTTCTCTCCCCACCCCTCTCTCTGTCTCTGTCTGTGTCTGTCTCTCTCTCTCCCTCTCCTTCGATGTCCGTCTATATGACTGCTGTGTGTGTTCCCGGGTCGGCAGACCTACGGCCCGGGTATACTTGTTCCAGTCACTGCAAGATATCGCTCTGCGACCCAGACAGTAGTGGGCCGTGTGAGCAGGGACATTGCCGTAAGTGTGCGTGTATGTGTGTGTGTGCGTGTGTGTGCTTGTGCATGTTTGTGTGCTGTTGTGTGTGTGTGTGTGTGCCATTATGTGTGTGTGTGTGTGCGCGCGCGCATGGGTTGTGTGTGTCTGTGTGTGACGTACCTTGTATGGTCCGTGTGTTCACAATACAGTTTGGGTTTTAAAAAGTTCATTATGTTTGTGCGTGTGTGTGTGTTGATGTTGTTGCTCGTGGTCATGGACGTGGTGATGGTGGTTGGCTGGGCTGTTAGCAGCATGGTTTGGTTTGTTTTCTGATGCTGGAGTTGATTGTACTTCTCACACGGTGATAAGAAATCGTGAAATATGAGTGTGTCTGTGTGTTGGGAAGGGAGGGGAGTGGGTGGGTGCGCAGGTGTGTGTGTCTGTGTATTGGGGAAGGGAGGGGTTTTTGGGTGTCTTTTTACACTTGTGATATCAAAATTGTGTGTGTGTGTGTGAGTCCTGACGCTCGTTTGTCAGAGGACGCGTGTAGATAAGTACAGTGAAACACTTTTTTTTTTTTTTTTTTTAGGGTGGGGTGGGATATTTGATCGTATGATGTCACGGTAAACAGAACTGAACATGTTTTTTTCTTTTTCTTTTTCCTTTTTTTTCTGTTTTTTGAAAGGTGGGAGGAGGGTCAGTTTGTTTCCACACCTGTAGATTCATCTCTAGCTCTCTGTTAGACTAATCGAATCCATGTTCTTGCACGAAATGTAAACAGGGTAGCCATTTAATCAAAACAAAACAGAAAGAAATCCCGATAATTCATTTTCACTGGGTGTATTTGTTTTTCTGTTGTGTACTTTTTTTTCACACATTACACAGCCTTGTTCGCGCACTACGCAGCCTTGTTCACACATTATGCAGCCTTGTTCGCACACTGCGCAGCCTTGTTCGCACATTACACAGCCTTGTTCGCACACTACGCAGCCTTGTTCACACATTACACAGCCTTGTTCGCACGCTACGCAGCTTTGTTCACATATTATACAGCCTTATTCGCACACTACGCAGCCTTGTTCGCACACTTCGCAGCAGTTTCACACATTACACTATTTTTCACATATTACACAGCCTTGTTCAGAGAGACAGACAGACAGAGACGGAGATGTGGAGAGTGACAAGGAAGGGAGCATGGGGTGGGGTGGGGTGGGGGTAGGCAGAGAGATAGAGAACAGGACATGTATTTATTACCCTGTGTTCTAAGGTCACAAGGAATATTGGTGGTTGGAAAAGTGGAGGGGTTGGGGGGAGGTCCGGGGGAGGTGGGGGGGAGGTAGGGGTAGTACATGAGAAGCGCAATTATGAATTCAGAACCATTCACAGATATGAATACGGCGGGACACACAAGCGCGTACAGACACAAATACGGAAGCACGCACGCACGCACGTACACACTATTACAGTTATTATATTTATATAGCGCAGAATCTTGTGCAGAGACAAATCAAAGCGCTTTCCCACCAGTCATTCAAACGCATGCATAACTCTAAAACTGGAGGAAAAAACAAAACAAACAAACAAAGACAAGGAAGAGGCAGGGACGGGAGGCTATTTTGGGAAGAGGTGGGTTTTAAGGCCAGACTTGAAAGAGCTGAGTGTGGAGACCTGACGAAGCGAAAGAGGAAGTTCATTCCAATTACAAGGTCCAGAGACAGAGAAAGAACGGCGGCCAACAGTCGAGTGTTTGAATTTGTGTATGCGTAAACAGAGTAGATCTGAAGCCGATCGTAGAGAGCGAGACGGGTGTAGAGGTGAAGGCAGCCACAGATATAGGAAGGGGCAGAGTTGTGAATACATTTATAACACAGTGTGCTGATCTTGTACTTTATTCTGTGTGAGACAGGGAGCCAATGGAGATGTTGCAAAAGAGGAGTGATGTGCTCAGATCTTTTCTTTCTGAGGACAAGTCTGGCAGCAGAGTTTTGTATGCGCTGAAGGGACTGAATGGATGAAGCAGGCAAACCAGACAATAGAGAGTTTCAGTAATCAAGGCGAGAGAGAATGAAAAAAACGACAAGTCTAGATGTTGCATCAGTGGACAGATATTTCTGACGGAACTGATGCACCGCAATTCACACACACACACACACACACACACACACACACACACACACACACAGACCTGTGCACAAGCTCTCTTGAACACCCATCATACATTACATTATTATGATTATTATGGGGGCTAATGACAAGGTCTTCATCACAAGATTGCCAGTTAGACAGTCCTCTTTTATTCAGGTTGTGTTGGCTTGATAACCAAGGCACTGAACAATATTGTTATAACGTTAGTTATGTGTATGTTTTTTGTTTTGTTTTTTCTCCAAAACTATTCATACATTGATCTCTTTGTATACTCGCTCACTTTTGGTTTTTTGTTTATTTTGTTTTGTTTACCTGAACCTTTATTGGTTGATTTACAGATTGGCTGATTCATCCATAGACTTATTGATCGAGTAACTGATTGTCTGACAGACTGTTTGGTTGAAAGACTATTTTGATTCACTGACTGGTTGATTGTTTGGCTGTTGATTGACAAGACTGTAAGTGGGGAAGGCCTTCAATGGATTGACCAACTGATTTATTGACTGACTGATTTATTGGGGTTTTTTTTATTCATTGAGTGAATGTCAGACTAACTGATTGGCGGGCTGATTGGTTAATTGACAGATTGATTAATTGATTGATTTACTGACTGTTGATTGACAGGAGTGCCTGTAGGGAAGGCCTGCCGTGGAGCCCTTGAACAATTGTGTGAAGAAAGGAGTACCTGTGAAAAAGGGATCTGCAGTAAGTACTCTGTGTGTGTGTGTGTACGTGTGATCGTGTCTCAGACTGTTAGTTGAGGCCAGGAGTATGTTATGAAAGGATGTTGGGGCACACCCTCAGTCTTGTACCTTGTAGCAACATAGTCCCAACCAGAAAAGTAACGCCACAAAAGTACATCCCCCACCACCACCCACCCCCATACCCACTAGGGGGTATGACATGGCTGGTTGAAACCCTGGGGGTCAAAGTCGGTTAGGCTACTTTACACCCGGGGTATAAACAAACCAGGTCGACCTGTTACACCGACACTGCGACTGCGACAGACAAACTCGGCTGTGGCCGTATTTTGAAGACTTGGAATAAGCGGCATGGGAGTAGGAAACGGTGCAAATCCAGCTGCCACCACCCCACCTCCGAAAAAAATGAAAGAATAAGTAAATCAGTTTAATGGTTAATTCGATATTTTGAACTACTACCATATTCAAATTCCAGATCAAACAAAATACGAACAAACACAATGACCAAATACTCATTCATAGAGCAAAGAATTGAATACAAAGCCGCCTGTCTCTGCTGCCATGTAATATCTGGAACTGCGCACCCCGATACTTCTCTGACATCTTTCAGATCTATGTACCCTCCCACTCTCTTCGCTCTGCTGCCGATAGTAGAACCTTCTGCATCCCAAAATACAAAAGAGAACAGCATGGTGGTCGAGTCTTTTCCAATACGGAACTCTTTGCCTTACCACGTCTGTCACAGCCCTTTACTGCCTTACTTTAAATCTAACCTAAAGACTTTCCTTTTCCAGCAGCATTTCCTCTTGACCTTCATACATGAAAGTAGTTAGGTGATTGTGTAGGTATATTTGTAACGCTGTATTGTGTGTGCGTCGAATGTATGGATGTATGGATGCATGCATGTATATGTTTGTATTGTACGTACAAATTTGTATGCGCATATATATGTTTATTATGCATGATTGTGAGTTGAGGACTGAGTGTGTTTCGTATGCGTGTCTGTGTGGATTGTAAGGCGCTTTGTGCAATGAGGAAAGCGCTGATAAATGTCCATTTATTATTATTATCATTATCATTATTCTGTCAGTAAAGAAGTTATTTAAATAACTACAAACATTGAAACAACAGAGTGATGGAGAAAGACATGCGCAGTTAACAACTCCCCTGCAGTATCGAAAATGGCTTTCCAAGGATACTTAAAAAGTAAGAACTGAGAATTGACAGTCAACGAATGAATGTTTTCGTCGGATTTCAGTTGAGAAACAAGAACATGGGGAACCGTAGGCGTGTAATGTTGTTCTTCTGATTCTGTAAAATGAAGATTACTTTGTTTTTGATGACAGTGATAATTGATGACAGTGATAAATGTCAATGAATGCGCATACCTCGTTTCACAGCACCGTGTGTGTGTGTGTGTGTGTGTGTGTGTGTGTGTGTGTGTTCATGGTGAGCGTTAACATTGCCATTTTCTAAGTAAATACAGCAGATTTGGATTAAATTCAGGAAGTAATCATTTTTCTCCACACATTCATGTTAAAATAACAGTGCACTTTTTGGAAGAGCACAGGAAACAATAGACGTTTCAATAATACTGCTTTTTTTTCACAAACGTTTTGCACTTTTCTCTTGCAAATGGACAGTTTAACTGATAACGGTCATTTCGTCATTTTTAGTACAATTTATTAAGTTATCGGTAGAAGTTACTTTGCATACATCAGCTCTGGAGCAGAACAGTTCTGCTATGTAATGGGACATCAATCTGAATATACTATCAGAGATTTTTTTAAACGCTTATCACTCATCCAAAACAACAGTATGAGAAGAAAAAGCAGGTAGATAGATAGACAGACATACAGACAGATAGATAAGAACACAATAGATAAGTAGATACATAGATAGATACATAGATAGACAAGAACACAGTAGATAGACAGACATATAGATAGATAGATGGATAGATTTGAAGAACATATTGATACATAGATATGCATACATACATACATACGTACATACATACATACAGACAAATAGACAGACGTACATACATAGATACATTATCACCCTGCTGCATTCATACAACTCAAGCTCATACGACAAGTAGACTCGAACACAACGCTTGCATTCAGACATCACTCCATCTCAAGGATAAACAACGGAACAAGATAAATACACTCTCTTCTTATTATCAAACAAGTCAGAGAAAAATAAACATGACCACATTCCACATTTTCCCTCTGGGGATAAATCGTATCAACTGTGACGCTCAGGAGACGCAATCACAAAAGTTCCCTTCTCCCTTACGTTTTCAAGTGACTGGTTTTCACAGTGTTCATAAATCTTGGCGTAGATCTTTTGCGTATAAAAATTTGTCTATTTCGTGACCTTCCTTCACTCCATACGAAGATTATGTCTTGCTGGACTTTTCATATGTTGAAGATACTTACAACTGTACAGTTCGAATAATTTGGTCCCAAACCAGGCGCTGGGGGTCCTGTGATATCCTCAGAATCCAACTTTGGTTGACTGGTAAAAAATATAGATAAATAGACAGAAATGAAATTATTAAAAAGAAACAAAAGAAAAAGAGTACTTTCATGCACTTTCACCTTGTCGAATTCTCGTCTTGCCTGATCAGTGTTCGCAAAATCAGATTATAAAGAATAATCCGAAAATTGTCAAATTCAGACGAACCGATTGCAACGAATTTAACATCATCAAACTCGAACAGAACACTTAACATACCACTTCAAAATAATCGGCTTTCCTCAGCCCTTCTATGTCTTCTGTCTGTGGTGCAGCCATCTCAGCCTGAGAAATATCCGTCATTACTTACAAGTATTGTTGTCTCAGTTCATGGCAATATGAGTGTGATTCGAGAGAAATGGCATCAGAGGTGGGGGGAGGGGGTCAGTGGAGGGGAGTGTGGTGTAGTCTGAATGGTTGAACGATTGCTGATTTTAAAACTCAAAACTAAAAAAAAGAGATCATTTATAACAATCCTTTAATGTATGTATAGACATATTGACTTTGATTGATCTTGTCTCAGTTATTTATCTAGGTTTTTGTGTATGTGTGATGGAGTTTAAGAATTTTTCTTTTCTTTTTTCTGAGGACAAGGTGAAAACAATCATATATTGATAGTGTAAGAGTTGTTGCATTAACGGTATATATATATATATATATATATATATATATATATATATATATATATATATATATATAATCTGTGTGTGTGTGTGATTACTCCAAAACCTGCAGTGAGTAGCTTCCTGTGTGTGTTGAGGGGGGAGCGGGCACGTGTAAGGGTGTGAGGGGCCTCTCTTTGTGTGTGCACACACACACATACAGATATATATATATATATATATATATATATATATATATATATATATATATATATATATATATATATATATATATATATATACATATATGTATGTATATGTATAGAGAGAGATATGCTTGTGTCCGTGTGAGCTCAAATACCCACATGCGCACTTGCGTACGACTGTTTCTGCATATTATGTGTCTTTTGTTGTGAGTCTGTGAGTAAGTGCATGGTAAAGTTATGAAAAGAAGACAACTAAAAGACTTTTTGCTGTTTGCTTCTTTTTTTTCAAACCTCCGTGTATGAAGAACTAAAAGGGGGCCAGTCCTGCAAGAACCCCAGCATGTGCGTCCAGGGAGCTGTTTGTACTGGCAACACCTGCCGCTGTATTCCTGAAGTCTCCACCCTGAACAGGGCCTCTGGACTGTGTGGTCAGTATGGTCACTAATGTACGTGAGACACCACATGGATTTTGTTTTATTTTTTTCTGCCGCTCTCATTATGTCTTCTAACCTTTTATGTGTCTCTTTTTAATTAATCTGGCTGTTGGTAAGTGATGTGAGTGAGACGGCGAAAATGTACATGTGTATGATGTTTTAATGAAATTGGTGTCCTTCAGAGAAAGAGAAGGAGAGAGAGAATGTGTGAGTGTGCGTGTATATGTGTGTGTGTGTGTGTGTGTGTGTGTGTATGTTGCATTTAACTGTGATAGCTGAATTACATATTTTGATACTAGTGGAAAATTGTGTGCACTTATTTGTTTTTATGTGTTTAATAATTATGTTTTCGGTAAATATCTCATTAGGTGTCATATACTGTACCATGTCAAACTGATGCAAGCTCGGCCTATCGGTTTGCTGTGCTTGGCCATATTTTGCGTGACTGACGGTGAAAAGACTTCCGACTTTTAAGCATGTTCATCTGGCCTGTTTTGTGGTATGTGGCTTGCTTTTATAACCTTTGTACTTTCTCTGTCCTCGATTCGACACTGCCCCCTCGAATCGCTCGATTTTTTTCCCATTCAGTCATGCTGGTCTATCCTTTCTCTTTGCCAGCCTCAGATATTTTGCTGGGTACATAGTGCGGTCACCATGCCTCGTAAGTCATCAAGTGATGGTAAGAACCATGAGGCTGGGATCGAGCCTTGTTAAAAGCCTTTCCCAGACTGGGAGCCTATTGGCACAGTAGCAACGCGTCTTTGCACGTGGATCGTGGAGAAACTCTCGTTCCCCCTTATCCCGGCCTAAAAGGGGGACCAACGGGGGGGGACAAGCGTCACCCCAAAAAAGTACACGGGGAAGGGGGGTTTAATGGGGGGCAACAAAACCCCTCTCTCTTTGGGGACACATGGGGCGGGGGTTTTTTCCCTTTTAAGGGGGAGGCCGGCACGCCCATATCCAATCTCCTGCTGAAAAGGCCCCCCGCACTCGGGTTCTATTTCCCCCCTTCCCTTTTTTCCCCTGCCGAGCCCCCTCCCCCCCCCTTCCTTTCCCTTTTTGGGGGAAACCCCGGGCCCTTTGGGGGGTGGGGGGGGGTTGGCTCTATTTCCCCTTCCCCGGGGCCCAAGCCCCCCTACCCCCTTAAACGGGGGGATTCGGGCGCAGGGGCCCTTACTTTTCCCTTTGGGCTTTCCCCACTATCGGCCCCTTTCCCCTGTGGGGGGGCCCTGTGCATGTCGGGCAGTTCGGGGCCCGGGTTGCCCACTGGTTTTTCTGGCGGGACTTTTAAATTCAATTTGGAGCGGCCCTTTCCCTCTGCTTGGAAGGTTTCTCCATTCCGGAGGTAAAGGTGCAGTGGCCCTTTGGGAGGTTGGGTCAAAAAGGATGGCTGGCGCCCATGGGGGGGAAATTTCCCCTTTCTTTCCTTATTGGGGCTGCCCCTATGGTGAAATGCTAACTTGCGGGGGCTGGGGCAAAAAACCCCCTCTTTCCCCTTTCCCCGGGACCCGCCCAGAAAAACCCCCCAAAAGTGGGGCACAGGGTCCCCCAATGGGGTGGGTTTTTACTATTTGTCATCAGCCCGTTCCCTTTGGTAAAATAGTGCCTCTGTCGGGAAATCACGCCTCGGCCATTCCAATTGCCTCCAGGTTTTTCTACACCCTGCTTTCGGCCCCCGAAATCTACCAGGCCACCCCGGTTTGGGGGCACCCTTTCGGTTTTTCCCCAACCCCCCCAACCCCCCCCTCCCACCCCGCCCCCCCTCACCCCTTGGGCCCTATAGGGGGTTAAAATGGGTTTTTGGGGCCCCCAGCATGCATGAGTTTTTTTTTCCCCCAATGAACGCAAAGGGCGAAGTTTGGAAACCCACACTCTAAAGCTTTGGTGACATTTTTTAATGACCAAATGGATCGCCCAAGCTGGGAAAACCTTTTCCCCCCGGGTTTTCCCAAAGTCATTTCAGGGGGGGCCTTCCCTTTTTTTATCAACTAAAAGGACCTGTTTTGGTTTAAAGGGGGGTTTTTTCCTTTTTTTTGGCGGTTTTACCCCCCCCAAAACCCCCGGGTTTACAAGGGCCCCAAAACTTCGGAACCAGTAGGGGTTTCCCCCTTTCCCCCTTTTGGCTTTTTAAAAATTATTCCAATTTGACTGCATATTACAAAAAAGGGGGTTTTGGGGAATTTACCCTTTTTTGGATGATGTAAAAAAATTACATTAAAATAAAATGCTCCCCGGGCCCACCCCGTGGTCTCTCCCTGGTTCACTTTGGGGCTTTTTTTGAGGGTCACGAAATGGGGCCCTGCGTTCGTACGTTTTACGGGAAACCGGGCATGGCCGGGCCCTTTTCTTTTAAATGTCAGCCGCGAAAAAATTTTAGGGGAAGAAAGGGGAACAGCAATAGGCCAGCTTGCTTCATTTGAAAGGGTAAGTATTCCCCAAACGTATGAGGGCATTTCCCTTTGGGTTTTTTCTTTGTGTGACTGTAATTGGATTGTTGGGCAAAATGACCCAAATTGAATGCACCCATTCTGTTTTCCCTTGTTTTTTTAAGAAAAGGCGAAAAGAACATCTTTTGTTTTTTCTTGTCTGTGGGTTTTTGTTTCCCCATTTGTTCGGAAACTTTATTCAGTTTCACTCCGTTTTTTTGATAGTTTGTTTTGTTGGATTTTATTTTTTTGGTTTTTTTTAATTGGGTTTTTTCCCGTTTTGTTTTCTTTTCTTACCTTGTATTTTCCCACTTTCCCAGAGCCCCTAGTTCTTTAGTTTTTTTTTTTTTAGATTGATAAATTTGACACATCTTTTTTCCCCTTTTTCCCGTCTCTCTGCCCTGCCTTGTCTCTGACCTCTTCTCCATTCTCTGCTTGAATTCTCCCCTTCCCCATTTGTTGTTTTCTCTTTTTTCTTTTCTCTTTTTTTTCCTTTCTGTGTTAAAAACAACCCAAAGGCATGGATGCGTGCGTTCACCGGAAAGGGGTTTCAAAAGAGTCGTGCGCGGAAACCCCACACAACACCAAAACACCCCCCTAAATTTTACCAAAAAAACTAAATACCCGTCCCCGTTTTTTTGCAGAAAAAAGGAAAGGGGAAAAGTGGGGGGGGAATCAGAGCGTCTGGGGCCCAAATGCGATGTTTTCCATTTTGCAGCGGGGGCCACCCCCGGGGGTTTCTGAAATTTTTTTCAGGGGTTTTGGGGTTTTTCCCCTTTTGAAAAAAAACTTCTCCTCCGTTTTTATTTAGGGACATTACAGGGTGTGTGTGTGTGTTTGTTTGGGGGCATTTGCGTGTTTTAAATTGTCGTGTGTGTGTGTCCTGTGGGGTTTGTTTGGGTGAAAGGGCAAGCCCCTGTTTTTGTTTTGTGTAAAACCTTGTGTTTTGTGTAAGTTTTGGCCATGTTTGTTGTGTGTGTGTGTTTTGTGTGTGTGGAAATTTTTTCCAATTTTAAAAAAGAATAATGGTCTTTTCTTTTGTCAATGTGGTACAGCACGAGGTTATAAACCAAGCCCGATCTAAATGACCCGAGAAACCCTCCATCTTTTTAAAAATGTTTTATGATTTTTTTTTTAAAAATCATTGTGCAATTATATGTTACGTTAGTGAATTCGAAATACTTGCTTTTTTTGTTGTTTTTTTCTGGGGTTTTTTTTTTTTAAAATATTATTTACTTCAAATGAGGAGTAAAATTTTGAATGTGAAACTAAGTACGGGAAAGCTTTTTAAAAAAAAAAAAAAAAAAAAAAAAAATTTGTGCCCTTTATCGTAGATTGAATGTCCGTTGTTGTTTTTTTTTGTTGTTGTTGTTGTTTTTTTGTTTTTTTTGTTTTTGTTTTTTTTTTTGTTTCTTAACTTTATGTTTTTTATATTGAGTATTGGCTATGTTTTTATAAGCACCCCGGCCCAAATTTTTTATTTTAAAAATATTAACGTTTTGTTTTTTGTTTTTCCCTTTTTCGATGGTGTTATTTTGGTTAGGGGGAAAGACAGATCTCTGACAAGTTTCAGTTTTAGGTTTTTTTTCCCCAAAAAAGGGTATGTGTTGGGTAAAATTATTACGTTAAAACCCCCAAATTTGGGGAGGTTTGAGCCCGCCGAATTTAAAAAACCTTATCAGGCTTGAGTGGTGCATAGGTAATTTTTGTACCCCTCAGAATGGTTTTTTTCCACAGAATTTTGCCCGAGGACATCACTTTTCGTTGCCCTGGGTTTTTTTTTTCAGTCGAATTGGTGCTGAAGGGGCCCCCAGTTTATGTTCATGAAAGATGGCCCTTTGTTTGGAAAATTTCCCGTTAAAAATTTGGGAAAAAAGGGGAGAGGGGAAATTTGAAAACCCCCACCCTCACTGATCGTATTCAATTTTTTGATTCCCCCATTAATAAAAAACCCAAAAAAACAAAAAAAACAACCCCAAACAGGAACCAAAGGGAAAAAATACTATGCCGTGGGGGTTTTACCATCCACCATTTGTTTTGGCTTGTTGGGGGCCCCTTTCCCGGGAAGTATTCTTTGGGAGGTTTTAAAATCCCTGGATTTGGGGAAAAAAATTTCTGCATCCTTTTGAGGGTATTCATGCCCAAATAGTTTTGTTTTGCTGTGGTTTTACAGCAAGTATTGTGGCTGGAAAAAAAAATTTTCAAATAAGGGAAAAATTTTTAAATCTTTTTCCCAAAAGATGTAGGGGGAAAGCCCCATGTTTATAACGTGGGGTGTGTGTGGGGTGGTTTTCAGATGGTGAAAAGGGCCCAAAAGTGTGACGTTCCCCCTCCCCGTGTGGCCCGGGAAATGTTTTTTGAAGACAACGAATTAATTTAGGCTTTTTTTCCCTTTTTTTTCTTTTCCCCCCTTTCCCTTCCTTCCCTCCCCCCTTCCCTTTATTCCTCTTTTTTTTTAATTTTTTCTTTCTCCCCTTTTTCCCCTTTCTTCCCTTCCCTTTTCATTCTTGCTTCCGCCTTTTCCCTTCCCCTTATTTAACCCTTTTTCCCCCTCTTTTCTTCTTTTTTTTCTTCCACACTCTCTCTTTTCCCCCTTCCCTTAATCCTTTCCTTCCCTTCCCCCCTTATATTCCCTTTCTCCCCTTTTCCCTTTTTGCTTTTCCCTTCCCTTTATGATTGATTGAAGTGGGGTATTAAAATAGGTTTTTCGGTGGAGGGGAAAATTAAGAGGGGGTTCCCGGGCCCCAAAGTAATGTTGTGTTGGGGTATGGGGGTCCGGGTTATTTTTAACACTTTTTATTGGCCCCAGCAAGGCAGTATGCATAATCGAGGTTTAAAAATATCAGAAAATAAACCCCCTTTGTTTTCCCTTTTGTGTTTTTTTTTTTTTTTGTGAAGGCAGTGTGAGTGAAGCGATGCCCCCAAATGGAAAAACCCTTTGCTCTTCAAAAAGCAGGGGGGTAAACAATTTTTCCCACATCGGTGAAAAAAAAAGGTTTTGGGGCATTGCCCTTTCAACCCCTCGACTTTAAAAGGGCCCATCAAATAAAAGATGGTTCCCCTTTTCTTTTACGGGGCTAAGTTTCCAGTTTTAATTTTTTTTTACCCTTTTTAAAAAAATGGTTTAAAAATTTCCCTTTTTTTTTTTTTAAGCCCCCTATGCCTTTCCCGACCAAAATTAAAAACTTTTTGTCAAAACCCCCCATGAAAAAAATTATGGGGGGGTTTAATGCGCAAATTTTATTTTCATTTGGATTTGTTCGAGAGAAAAGGGGGAAATTTTGTTTTTTTTGGGGGAAAAAACTTTTGGGAAGCGATTGTTTTTTTTTTTACTTTTGTAAAAATCGACCCAAAGGGGGCATCTCGAAAATTAAAAAAGCTGGATGTGATTTTCCTGGTTATTGATTTTGCTTTTTTTGGGGTAGCCCTTTTTAAAAAAAATTTTTTCTAGGGGAAGGTAGATTAAACCCCTAAAAAAAAAAACTTGGGGGCAGTTTTTCGAACTGGGTTTGGGGGTGCAAAATCCTGGGTAAAGGAGAAAATTATTAGCTTGTCTTGAATAAAGCTTTTTTCAAAAAAATTAACAAAAGTGTATTTACAAGATTAATATTTAAAATTTTAAAATATTGTAAGTTAAGTTTTCCCGAACCAAAAAAATCTTAAAAGTTTTTTGGGAAAAGAAAAGGTTTTTTGGGTTTCAGTCATTTTAGTAAACGTTTTCCAAACAAAAATGCGGGGTCGGCATGCAGAAAATAGGCATTTTCCCCAGGAAAAATTTTTGACACTGTATTCAGCTAAAAGAAAGAATTAAAAGCCAATAAAAAAAAAATTGGGTGTCTTCTGCGTATTGTATAGATCATATATGAAAAGGGGTTTTTTTATGGGGGGAAAACACGGGAAATTTTTTTAAAAAACGAAAAATCTATATTCAAAAAATTAAATTTTAAAAATTGCTTTGAAAATTTTGGGGTGGTTCTTTCAAAAATTTAGGTTCTTCAATGAAAAAAGAAAATTTGGCCCGGGCCACCCACTAAAAGGGGCTTTTCATACCGGGGGATTTGCAAAATTTTAGTGATGTAGGGTTTTTATTTCCCCGCCCTTTGGGAGCCCTTTCCCCTTTCCCGGGTTGTGCATTCTGGCCCTCTTGTTTCCATAAAAACCCATTTGAATGGGTTACAGGATCTTTAAAAGTTGGGGTATTTGATTTTTCGTGGGGTAAAAAACACCGAAGGGGGTTTTGGCATTTGCAGGTTGACATATGTTGATTGGGAAAAGGGAAAATCTCCAATTCCCTTTTTTCCCCATATCTTATTTTCTTTTTCGCTTCCTTCCCTCCCTGCTTTTTTCCTTATTTTCATTTTTTCCTTTCCTTTTCACCCCCCTTTTTCCTTTCCCAAATTTTTTTTTATCCCTCCCCTTTTTTCCTTTCCCCGGGCCCCCCCCCTCCCCCCTTTTTTTTTTCTTCCCTTGTTTTTTCTGTATAATTTTCTTTTTTGTTTTCCCCTTTTGCCCACGGTCCCCCTTTTCTTTTTCCTTTTTTTTAGATCATTGACTTATTTTCATTTTTTCTTTTCCCACTTTAGTTTTTTTTTTTTTGTTCTTGTTGTTTTACATGCCCTTTTTTCCTTTTCCCTTTTTTTTCCAAAATGTAAAGTATGTATATTTAAAATCTGTGTGTATGGGGGGTGTGTGTATTATTTTTCTTTTATTATTATTTTTTTGTTTCTTCATATTTAACGTTTTTTTGTTTTAAAATTTTTAATTTTTTATTTTTTTTATCTTTTATTTTTTTTATTTGTCTTCCCATTTTTAAATTTCTTTATCAAAGAATTTAGGGGTTTTTATTGGGGTTGGTGTTTTTTGCCCCGTTTCCAAAATGACAAAGCCCTGATGATGACGACGTCGTGACCCTGATGTGATGACAACAAAGGGTTTGTGATTTATTATGACGACAATGTTTGATGAGATGATGAGTTTTGGGACGGGCGGCAGGGGCCCCGGTTGGGCGACCCAAAAGGGAGTGATGAAATTGGTCGTTTGGGCCCGGGTGAACTGGCCAAATTTGGGCGGGAGTGGGACCGGTATGACAGGTTCTTTTCGGGTTTTTTTGTCCCCTTTTTGTTTCTTAGTCCCCTTTTTTCTTTTGTCTTGCTTTCGCTGTCTGTTTTCTTTGTGTCCCTTCCCCTTTAATGGTTAATAAATGTCGACACTTCAAACCCCCTACTCCCAAACCTGGAGGGAGGATTTACCCTTTTTTTTATTTTTCCTCCTAGGGGGCAGCCAACTATTTGATGTATTAGGGGGGTTAGGGGGGAAGTGTATGAGAGTAAAAGGGTAAGGGGGCAACGAACAATTCAGTACCCTTTTAATAAAGGGTTCCCATCCAAAGGGAACCCGGGAAAAACAAATGTGCCCGTTTTCAAGGGAAAGGGACCCCGGGAAAAAATGGGAAATTTTTTTGGGGTTTTCCTTTCCAGGGTTGTTAAAGTGGTTTCAACCCTTCTAAATCACGGATTTTTAAAAAGGTTTGGGAAAAAAACGGGAAAAATTCCCAAAACAGGAGGTTTCAAAGGTCCAAAAATCCACAGTTGACCCCAAACTTTCACTTTAGCCTTGCCAAAAAAAAAATATCTTGTTAAAGGGGCAAAACGAAAAAGTTAGATTTGCATAGTGGCAGTATTTTGGAAAGGAATGATGACCGCAATGAACACACCCCACACACACACAACCCCCAAAACGACTGTGCCCAAGTTTTTGAAACACCCCCATAAATTTAAAAATTTTTGATCATTTTGGGGGTTTAAAGAAAGGGGCTTAACACAAGATTTTCCAGTTTTGACGTCCCCCTTTTTTTTGAGGGTTTTTTTGGGGTTTATAAACCAAAGGGACGAACTTTTTTGTTAAAGTTTGTTATGTGTTTGTTTTTGTTTTTTTTTCCCCCAAAATATTATACCTTGATTTTTGTAAAATCGCTACTTTTGGGGTTTTTTTTTTTATTTTGTTTTTTTTTTACGAACCCCTTTTTTGGTTTATTTTCAGATTGGCTGATTCATCCCTAGGGTAATTTATCGATTAAAATGATTGTTGACAGACGTTTGGTTGAAAGGGTTTTTTGATTCGCTTTACTGGTTGATTGTTGTTTTTTTGTTTTTCTGTTTTATTGACAAGACGTAGGGGGGGAAGGGCCCTTTTAATGGCTTGACCCAAATGATTTATTGATTTACTTAATTTTTTGGGTTTTTTTTTTTTTTTTGAGGAATGTCAGACTAAATGAATTTGGGGGTGTTTGGGTTAATTTACCGATTGATTAATTTTTGAATTTTTTGGGCTGTTGGTTTAAGGAGTTTTTGGGGAAGGGTGCGTGGAGCCTTGAAAAATTGTGGGGAAGAAAGGAAATAAATGGAAAAAAAAAATCGGGAGTAAGTACTTTTGTGTGTGTTGTGTGTGTGTGTGTGTGTGTGTTTGTGTGATGGTCTTAGACTGTTTGTTGAGGAGGGGGTATGTTATGAAAAAAGGTTGGGGGCCCCCCCGCAGTCCCTTTGGACCGTAGCAACATAGTCCCCAAACCCGAAAAAATTTTGCCACAAAAATACATCCCCCCCCACCCCCCCCCCCCCATTCCCCCTAGGGGGGATGACATGTGGTTTAAAACCCCGGGGAAAGTCGGTTAGGCTACTTTTTAAAACCCCCCCTATGAACAAACCCGGGCGACCTGTTTAAAAACCGCACTGGGCTGGAAGACAAACCCCCTGTGGCCCCTATTTTTTAAGATTGGAAAGAGGGCAATTTGGGGTAGGGAAAAAGGTTTTAGAAAGGGGGCAAATGGGCCCCCCCATCGAAAAAAAAAAGAAAGAATAAATAGTAAATCAGTTTAAAAAGGGTTTAAATTTGTATTTTTTAACTATAACCCTATTTAAATTCCCGATCAAAAAAAAAATACGAACAAAAAACAAAGAACCCAAAAACTCATTCATAGAGAAAGAAACGAAAAACAAAAGGGCCCGTTCGCGGCCATGTAATATCTGGGAAATGGCCAAACCCCTACTTCTCTGGGAATTTTTTCAAAAACTATCCGCCTCCCACTCTCTTCGCTCTGCTGCCGATAGTAGAACCTTCTGCATCCCAAAATACAAAAGAGAACAGCATGGTGGTCGAGTCTTTTCCAATACGGAACTCTTTGCCTTACCACGTTTGTCACAGCCCTTTACTGCCTTCCTTTAAATCTAACCTCAAGACTTTCCTTTTCCAGCAGCATTTCCTCTTGACCTTCATACATGAAAGTAGTTAGATGATTGTGTAGGTATATTTGTAACGCTGTATTGTGTGTGCGTTGAATGTATGGATGTATGGATGCATGCATGTATATGTTTGTATTGTACGTACGAATTTGTATGCGCATATATATGCTTATTATGCATGATTGTGAGTTGAGGACTGAGTGTGTTTCGTATGCATGTCTGTGTGGATTGTAAGGCACTTTGTGCAATCAGGAAAGCGCTGATAAATGTCCATTTATTATTATTATCATTATCATTATTCTGTCAGTAAAGAAGTTATTTAAATAACTACAAACATTGAAACAACAGAGTGATGGAGAAAGACATGTGCAGTTAACAACTCCCCCGCAGTATCGAAAATGGCTTTCCAAGGATACTTAAAAAGTAAGAACTGAGAATTGACAGTCAACGAATGAATGTTTTCGTCGGATTTCAGTTGAGAAACAAGAACATGGGGAACCGTAGGCGTGTAATGTTGTTCTTCGGATTCTGTAAAATGAAGATTACTTTGTTTTTGATGACAGTGATAAATGTCAGTGAATGTGCATACCTCGTTTCACAGCACAGTGTGTGTGTGTGTGTGTGTGTGTGTGTGTGTGTTCATGGTGAGCGTTAACATTGCCATTTTCTAAGTAAATACAGCAGATTTGGATTAAATTCAGGAAGTAATCATTTTTCTCCACACATTCATGTTAAAATAACAGTGCACTTTTTGGAAGAGCACAGGAAACAATAGACGTTTCAATAATACTGCTTTTTTTTTTCACAAACGTTTTGCACTTTTCTCTTGCAAATGGACAGTTTAACTGATAACGGTCATTTCGTCATTTTTAGTACAATTTATTAAGTTATCGGTAGAAGTTACTTTGCATACATCAGCTCTGAAGCAGAACAGTTCTGCTATGTAATGGGACATCAATCTGAATATACTATCAGAGATTTTTTTAAACGACAAGTAGACTCGAACACAACGCTTGCATTCAGACATCACTCCATCTCAAGGATAAACAACGGAACAAGATAAATACACTCTCTTCTTATTATCAAACAAGTCAGAGAAAAATAAACATGACCATATTCCACATCTTCCCTCTGGGGATAAATCGTATCAACTGTGACGCTCAGGAGACGCAATCACAAAAGTTCCCTTCTCCCTTACGTTTTCAAGTCACTGGTTTTCACAGTGTTCATAAATCTTGGCGTAGATTTTTTGCGTATAAAAATTTGTCTATTTCGTGACCTTCCTTCACTCCATACGAAGATTATGTCTTGCTGGACTTTTCATATGTTGAAGATACTTACAACTGTACAGTTCGAATAATTAATTTTGGTCCCAAAACAGGCGCTGGGGGTCCTGTGATATCCTCAGAATCCAACTTTGGTTGACTGGTAAAAAATATATATAGATAGACAGAAATGAAATTATTAAAAAGAAACAAAAGAAAAAGAGTACTTTCATGCACTTTCACCTTGTCGAATTCTCGTCTTGCCTGATCAGTGTTCTCAAAATCAGATTATAAAGAATAATCCGAAAATTGTCAAATTCAGACGAACCGATTGCAACGAATTTAACATCATCAAACTCGAAGAGAACACTTAACATACCACTTCAAAATAATCAGCTTTCCTCAGCCCTTCTATGTCTTCTGTCTGTGGTGCAGCCGTCTCAGCCTGAGAAATATCCGTCATTACTTACAAGTATTGTTGTCTCAGTTCATGGCAATATGAGTGTGATTCGAGAGAAATGGCATCAGAGGTGGGGGGGAGGGGGTCAGTGGAGGGGAGTGTGGTGTAGTCTGAATGGTTGAACGATTGCTGATTTTAAAACTCAAAACTAAAAAAAAGAGATCATTTATAACAATCCTTTAATGTATGTATAGACATATTGACTTTGATTGATCTTGTCTCAGTTATTTATCTAGGTTTTTGTGTATGTGTGATGGAGTTTAAGAATTTTTCTTTTCTTTTTTCTGAGGACAAGGTGTAAGAGGTTTTTTTGGTTTTTTTTGCTTCTTATGACTTTACTGATAACAACTCACAACAAAATCATACTGAGGAATTTGTGCATATACTTGTACAGAGCCTTTCAGAAGCGAGATCATTTTCTTAGTAAAAAAGTGCAGAAATATTACATTTTGCTCCTCCATCAAATCGTTACTTGATATGACTGAGTTGTCAGTATACTGTACCTTGTATTTATATATACATTTGTGTGAGTGTCTGTGTGTTTGTGAGTGTGTGTGTGTGTGTGTGCGTGCGCGCGCGCGCGCGCGCGTGTGAGTGTGTACTTGTGTGTTCATTAGCATTGTATCAGTTTACCCCCTTCAGGAGGGGCCCAAGTTATAACTGAATAAACACTGTCCGGTGTTTACTTGTACCTATCTGGGATTTTGTGTGTGTGTGTGTGTGTGTGTGTGTGTGTGTGCGTGCGCGCGCGCGTGTGTATGTGTGTGTGTGTGTGTATGTGTGTTGTGTGTGTGTGTGTGTGTACGTTTGTTTGTTTTTTTGTTTTTGTTTTTCCCGGACTTTCTTGGGTCGACCACCGTTTTATTATATATATATATAAATTCATTATGACATTCAGAATAGATGGGGGAAAATGTGAACATAAACAATAACAGATGTAAGTGATTATGTTGATACACACACACACACACACACACACACACACACACACACATATATATATATATATATATATATATATATATATATAGTTCATTACACAATCAAACACATGAATCATTTTATGGTTTTTAGTGACAATATATAAAGTCACAGACACAAACACATACACAGAAACATAAGCACACGCTCATGCACACGCACACACACACACACACACACACACACACACACACACACACAAGCACACGTTTTGCTATGTCATTCATCTTTATGCTGAGCGCAGAGCTGCAGTCATTTCTAGCCCAGCCATGTTACCATTGTCTTCTACGTTCGCACACGTTTTGCTATGTCATTCATCTTTATGCTGAGCGCAGAGCTGCAGTCATTTCTAGCCCAGCCATGTTACCATTGTCTTCTACGTTCGCTGACACCCCCCGCCCCCCCTTTTTTTCCCCATCGCTGTATCTTAAAAAAGACCTCTCTGATCGCTGTATCTTCATACGTTTACACATCACATCACTATTACAAAGACATCTCTGATCGCTGTTTGTTTTTGTTTGTCTTTGTTTTTTTCTCCCCCCCACCCCCCTCTATTCTTCTCCCCTTTTCCTCTTTTTTACTGCCTCACATGAACTTTTTCATTGGAAAGAGAAAAAAGGAAAGAAGATTAATAATCAATAGCCAACCCCCCAAAAAACCCACACAACAAAATAAAACAAAACAAAATAAAAGGGACAAATAAATGAACGAACATACATACGTATACATACCTACATGTCTGTCTGATTTATATACAGGTACATTTCGTTGCATCATTTTAAATGTATGGTTACCTCAGGGTTTTATGTATTCGCTTATGTACATGTGTGTGCGTGCTTGTGTGTGCGCGCGTGTTTGATTTCATGATGACATTGGAGTTCAATATTAAATATTCCAAACCATACACATAGACTTGTCCCACACACATTTCTACAAAGACAGCCGCTGCCATCCCCCTTCTTCCCACCTCCTCCCTTGTCGTTTAAATCGTAATCAGCACTTCCCTTTCTATGTAAATCTGTTTCATGCATTTATATGTTTCTGTATTTCATTTCTTGTTCAAAGATTAAAGATATTGGCATGGCTGTCTTTGTCTTTTTATAGATACTAATGCACATTTTCCCCATCAATATTATATGATTGACCTTATGAATGATAATATTATTGCATTTAAGGTTGTCTGATCGTTTCACTCCAAAGAGGACTTCGTGCACACTCAATTCCAGTCTGACGCCAACTGCTCCAACTATATAAAATGCAATATGTTTCCAGAATAATTTCCCTGGTGGGCATTTGTAGAAGAAATGCTCTATGTAATCAACTTCGTCTACGCAGATTGAGCATTTATTGTTTTCCATTATTTCCATTTTATGCAATGGAATATTAGTTGGATATATGTTGTGCAATATTTTCCATTGTAGTTCTTTTAATCTTGTTTCTTTAGTTGATGAAGAGGGCAGTAACCAGTAGTAATGATCAATTTCAACGTTAAGTTTTCTAAGCCAGAAGTGGTAGGCACATGGTTTTACTTCATCTTTCTTTGATTTTTTCATTCTTTGGGGTATGAATTTTAGCTTTGTACAGAACACTTTAAGGTCGTCAACTGTGTCATAATTGACAGTTTCTTTTATGTCACCCATCCATTGCTTCCACTGGTGAGGAATAGCATTTGATAAAGCATTATATTCGAAAATAAAAGATGGCTGGTTCCCCCCAATTTCTCTATAATTTCTTGCAAGTTATTCATCCTTTTTTCTTGTATGTTAATGACATCTCTTTCTATTCCTGCAGTCTTCCACGAGGGAAAGAATAAAGAGTTATGCTTGTATTGGATTAAGTTATTGTTCCATAACAGTTGGACACTAAAGTTGTTCTTGTCAATGTCTGATTCCTTTTTTTTAGATATTTGTGTCTTAAATGTGTTCGTAATACATTATGCCAAAATATATTTTGTATTTTTGACAGTGCTTTTAAATTGCTGGGTCTGCAGTTTATATCAAATGCCCCAAGCTTGCTTGCAAGTTTTCCAAAGTGCCACCTTGGAATATATGTCCAGTTTTCATTTTCTGAAGCAAAAAGTTTCCCCGCCCATTGCAAGTAAAAACATTCCTGGACTTTGTGAACATTTACCATATTCAGTCCACCCTGGGAAACTTCTGCTTCCATTATTGCCCTCTTAACTTTCTCAAAGTCCTTTCTGTTGGACCTTCTGCGTTGCCAAACAAATTTATACAATGTTCTATTTATTTCAGAAAGTACACGGTCTTGTAGTCCTATTGCTTGCATTATGTATATACATTGGCTTAGCAGAAATGTTTTAATGATAATGATTTTTCCATGGATTCTCAAGTCTCGTTTGCTCCATGTACCTATTAATTTATTCATCGTAGATATTCTACCTAGCCAGTTGTCTTCTATGCTTATGCCGGACTGGAGTTGTTAAAGTGTATTCCTAATGTTTTTATTTTGTCTGTCAACTCAAAAGGCAGATTACTTTCTCTGTGTTCTATATGTCCTATCTTCATAGCTTTTGTTTTTTGAGTATTTAAATACAGACCAGAAAAACATGAAAAATCGTTGATTATGTCTACTGCCTTGTTCATATCATCACAATTGTTTAGAAAAAGTGTCGTGTCGTCGGTTAATTGTTTTATTTTTAGTGTTTTGTGTTCACTGTTTTGTGTAGGAAGTGTAACCCCGGTGATGTTGCTATTCCTAATTTTTATTGCTAACAATTCTACTCCCAATATAAAGGCTAATGGTGAAAAGGGACAACCCTGTCTGATTCCACATTTTAACATAAAAGGTGCTGATATCCATCCCCCATGGTTGATACTACTAAATGTATCTTTAAACATAACTGTAAGCCACTGTATAAACTGTTTACCAAACCCAAATACATTTAATGTTTCTAGCATATATCTTTTAGAAATGGTATCGAATGCCTTTTGATAATCTAAAGCTAAGAGATAGCCAGTTTTGTTTGTTACTTTCAAATATTCTACGACGTCATCAATTGTTCTTATAACTGTAGATATGCTTCTACCTTTAAGATATCCCACTTGATCTTGGTTAATCAATTTATCCACTACACAGCTTAATCTTCTTGCTAATGTTTTTGCCATTATTTTATAATCAGTGTTTGTAAGGGTAATAGGACGCCAGTTATTTAGTTTATCACGTGCCAAGTCTTTTCCTTTGAGCAGTAAGATAATAATACCTTGTTTTTGTGTGTACGACATGTCATTCTTGTCAAAAGCTTCATTGTAGGATTCAGTTACCAGCAATTTCAATCGATTCTAGAAATATTTCATGAATTCTACCGTAATACCATCACTGCCAGGAGCAGACCCATTTTTCATTGATTTTAAAGCTAATCCTGTTTCTTCAACATTCATCAAACCTTCACAATTTGACGACTCTTCATTATTCAAGCGCGGGAAATCTTCATCTTTAACGAACCTGTGAATTTCTTCATTAATGTTATCATCTGTGTTTGATATTCTACCATATAAAGAGCAGTAATATCTTGTTTGTTCTTTCAAAACTTCTGACTGGTTTGTTACAATCTGTCCATTTTCATTCCGAACATGTGTCATGATGTTGTTGTTTGCTCTGGTTTTCTCTAAGCCTAAAAAGTATCGCGTGTTCTTTTCTCCTTCTTCAACCCGTTTAGTTCTTGCTCTAATTTGTCCTCCCCTTGCCTTTACTAATGAGATAATCTCCAGTCTGCTTTTAGTTTGAGCTAGCTCTGACTGGAGGTCTAGATTGGTCGGATCTTCTGTACACATTTTTTCCAGCCGCTGCAACTGTATCTGCAAATCTAGCATTTCGTTCTTTCTTTTCTGTGCCTTTGTTTTGCCGTATTCAATACAAAAATTCTTGATATTTATTTTACAAAGTTCCCATTTGTCTTGTGCATTCAATTCACTTTCATTTGTCAACCATGTGTCTAATTTGTGGTTCATTTGTTGTGTAAAGTTGGTGTCAAACAGGAACGAGTTGTTAAATCTCCAGTAGCCTGGCCCTCTTTCAAACACACAGTTATTGATTTCTAAAAGAAGAGCTCTGTGATCTGTATTGGGAACTGATAATATTTGACAAGAAACGCAATCATTAACTATGTTTTCATTTGCAAAGCAGTAATAGTGTAAGAGTTGTTGTATTAACGGTATACATACATACATACATACATACATATATATATATATATATATATATATATATAATCTCTGTGTGTGTGTGTGTGTGTGTGTCTGTGTGTGTGTGTGTGTGTGTGTGTGTGTGTGTGTGATTACTCCAAAACCTGCAGTGAGTATCTTCCTGTGTGTGTTGAGGGGGGAGGGGGCACGAGTAAGGGTGTGAGGGGCCTCTCTTTGTGTGCATACATACACATACAGATATACATATATACATATATATATATATATATATATATATATATATATATGTATGTATGTATGTATATATATATATATACATATATATATATATGTATGTATGTATATATATAGAGAGAGATATGCTTGTGTCCGTGTGAGCTCAAACACCCACATGCGCACTTGCGTACGAATGTTTCTGCATATTATGTGTCTTTTGTTGTGTGTCTGTGAGTAAGTGCATGGTAAAGTTATGAAAAGAAGACAACTAAAAGACGTTTTGCTGTTTGCTTCTTTTTTTTTCAAACCTCCGTGTATGAAGAACTAAAAGGGGGCCAGTCCTGCAAGAACCCCAGCATGTGCGTCCAGGGAGCTGTTTGTACTGGCAACACCTGCCGCTGTATTACTGAAGTCTCCACCCTGAACAGGGCCTCTGGACTGTGTGGTCAGTATGGTCACTAATGTACGTGAGACACCACATGGATTTTGTTTTATTTTTTTCTGCCGCTCTCATTATGTCTTCTAACCTTTTATGTGTCTCTTTTTAATTAATCTGGCTGTTGGTAAGTGATGTGAGTGAGACGGCGAAAATGTACATGTGTACGATGTTTTTAATGAAATTGGTGTCCTTCAGAGAAAGAGAGAGAATGTGTGAGTGTGTGTGTAAATTGTGTGCACTTATTTGTTTTTATGTGTTTGATAATTATGTTTTCGGTAAATATCTCATTAGGTATCATATACTGTACCATGTCAAACTGATGCAAGCTAGGCCTATCGGTTTGCTGTGCTTGGCCAAATTTTGCGTGGCTGACGGTGAAAAAGACTTCCGACTTTTAAGCGTGTTCATCTGGCCTGTTTTGTGGTATGCAGCTTACTTTTATAACCATTGTACTTTCTCTATCCTCGATTCGACACTGCCCCCTCGAATCGCTCGATTTTTTTCCCATTCAGTCATGCTGGTCTATCCTTTCTCTTTGCCAGCCTCGGATATTTTGCTGGGTG
Source organism: Babylonia areolata (assembly GCF_041734735.1). Taxonomy (NCBI): domain Eukaryota; kingdom Metazoa; phylum Mollusca; class Gastropoda; order Neogastropoda; family Buccinidae; genus Babylonia; species Babylonia areolata. The sequence continues at coordinate 12,153,470 of NC_134910.1, read as the reverse complement.
CATAGTGCGGTCACCATGCCTCGTAAGTCATCAAGCGATGGCAAGAACCATGAAGCTGGGATCGAGCCTTGTTAAAAGCCTTTCCCAGACTGGGAGCCTATTGGCACAGTAGCAACGCGTCTTTGCACGTGGATCGTGGAGAAACTCTCGTTCCTCTATACCGGTCATGAAGGGGACCAAGGGGAAGTGGGGACAAGCGTCACCTCCTAGAAGTATCACAGCGGGAAGGGTGATTAATGGGGGGCAACTACCCCTCTCTCATTTGAGGAGACATGGGGCTGGGCACTTCCTCTCAAGAGGAGACGGTGCACGTCCACTATCCAAGTCTCCGTGCTGAGAAGGCCCTCAGCGGCTCAGTTGCTATTTCCCCTCCTCCCTCCCATGCCGAGCCCTCTCCCCCACCTCCTTCAGTTGGGGAGAAAGCCCTGGCCTCAGGGGTGGGGATGGGGGGGGCTCTACTTTACTCTCCCCAGGCCAACCCACCCCAGTCTCTCTACGGGAGGGGATTCTGGGCGCATGGCCCTTACCTGTTCTTTAGGCATTCCCACTATCTGGCCAGTTTCCCCTGCTGGGGGAGGCCTGTGCATGTCAGGCAGTTCTGGGCTGTTGACACATCGGTCTTCTGGCGGGACTGTCAACCAAGTTGGAGCGGACCTCCCTCTGACTTGGCAAGGTTTCTCCATTCCTGGAGGTCAAGGTGCCAGTGACCCTTGGAGGTTTGGTCACAGGATGGCTGGCGCCCATGGGTGGATTTCCCCATTCTATCCGTATTGGGGCGCACCTATGGTGCATGCTAAATTGCCGGGAGGACTTGGGCACAACCCCTCGTTCTCTTCCATCTGGATCCAGCCCAGCACATCCCACAGTGTGGCACAGGCTGCCCCAATGAGTGGGATTGACTATTTTTCAGTCAGCCCGACTTCCTTGGTCAATAGTGCCTCTGTCAGGAACTCACGCCTCAGCCATTCCACATGTGACCTCCATGGTTGCTACAGCCTCGCTTTCAGGACCGAAATCTACCAGGCCACCCAGCTGGGGGCAGCCTGCGGTTCTTCCATCCCCCCACCTCCCCCCGCCATCCCCGACCCCCTCAGCCCTTGGTCCTACAGGGAGGTGAATGGGTGTTTGTGCCCTCCCAGCATGCATGAGTTGCTATTTCCTCCAATGAATCGCTAACTGCAAAGGTTTGGCACCCACATTCTCAAGCATGGCTGGACACTTTTTATGACCAGATTCCGGATCGCCCAAGCTCGTCCCACTAGCTAGATAACTAAATCTACAATGTTTCAACCTGCGGTCTAAGCACTCTCCACCCACATCAGATGGGAAGGATGATAGGAGCACTACTTATAAACCAGACTCTGGATCGCCCTAGCTCGTACCACTGGGTAGACCACAAAATCAACGACGCCACAATGGGTACATCAACTTAGGACGGGGCCCAGCCTGGGATGGTGTGGGAGGAAGATTTGGAGCCTCTGTACTCTGATGACGATGACAATACTGACGCGCATTCATCCCGCCCACCCCCTCCCAGGTTGACAGATTAAGTCCATGCTCGCCTAGAGGCCAGGCTGAACCAAACTCGGATCTGGCTGAGCTAAAGTTGACCCATCCCATTCGGATCACTCATGCTGAGTCTGCCCCTCAAGCCACACTGTAACCCCTAGTCCTCCTCAGACATCTCAACACCGCCTCTAGGACCACTAGGCATCCTAAAGTTCCAGAGATGGTGCAGGAGTAGCTCAGTAAGCCCACTTGCACAGACAGGGGTGTCGCTTCCATTCCTCCTCCCGGTAAGGAGTCCTTTTCAGCCCTTTCCCCCTAATGGAGCTCTCCACACAGGACAGGATGCTGATCCTGCAACATACCTTCCCTACCTTAGCCAATCTCTCTTTCAAGACGTTGGCAGAATGTGACAAATTGACCCACTGTTGCCTCTTGGGGGTCTCCACAGCATACACCTTCTTCAATGTCTTCCTCCACAGGGCTAACTAGTTGTGGGAACAGCGTCCTCTTGTTCAGGATATGGGTCTCCTTCTTCAGATGCTTTGGGCCAATCCAGTGACCCAAGGTTGAACCTCTTCGGCAACAGAGTGGGTGGTGTCTGACAGCTGCGGCTGACGCAGCTACCAGCCTACATTTTTAACACAGTGCTGGCTCGACGGGATGCATTGCTTAGCCTCTCCAACATATGGCTAGAGGAAAAGGCTGCTTTGTGGTTCATCCCGGCACAGCAGCACTCCCCCTTCGGACAGTACACACCCCATTTCATCAGTCACAGGGCCAAGACAAACAGGGAGGTGGCATCATAATTAGCCCATACCTCCCAGGGCCATCAGGGTTCTCTGCCTCTTGAAAGGTTTGGCCCCCGGGACCCTCCCAGTGCCACTCACCCAAAGATGAGGCGTCGGTTTCAGCATCACTGCCATAGGCCCAGACCCATCACAACAACCGGCCATACCTAAGGCCAAAAGGCAGCAGCCCCAAAGACTAGCCCTCGATTCAGCACTGCCAGTTGTGCAGCCCTTACCAGTAGGGAGTCTTTCGGAACGCACAACAATGGCGCAGACTATGACTCAATGACTGGATTGTGTTGGTGCTGGAATCAGGGTACATGAGGAGCAGGAGAGTGTCTTGGAGATACTGCACCTGCTTCTCAAGGGACCCAGGGCCGGGATTTTACAGCCGCATGTTCATGATTCCAAAGGTCTCTTTAGGGTGGAGACCAGTCCTGGACTCAACAAATTCCTCCCCAGAGTCAAATTCAAAATGGATACACAGGCACAGATTTGAGAGACCATTCAACAGGGTAATTTGGCTACATCTATCAATGGTTACTTCCAGATCCTCATTCACCTGACATTCCATCAGTACCAGAGGTTTGTCTGGAGGGACAGAGTGTACCACCTTCTCTGCCCTTCCATTTGGTCTGTCCCTTGCCCCTTTCCTGTTTACCAAGGTGGTGCGGGAATTGGTGTCCCTGGTCAGGTTGGAGTCCATTTGTGTCTGTGTGTACTCAAATATCTGGGAGCAATCGTGTCAGATGAAGGATCTAAACCAGAAGTACTCTCGAGAATTGCCCAAACAACAATGGCACTCAACAAGCTGAACACCATCTGGAACAACAAAAACATCGCTCTCAGCTCAAAAATCAGACTGATGCGTTCCCTGGTTATATCAATATTGCTCTACGCCTGCGAGACTTGGACCCTGACTGCGGACATCGAGAGAAGAATCCAAGCTGTCGAGATGAGATGCTTTCGTAGACTACTTGGCATCTCCTACAGAGACCACATCACTAACACGGAAGTGAAGAACAGAATCAAGCAAAGTATTGGACCCTACGAAGACCTTCTGTCCATAGTGAAAAAACGCAAACTTAGGTGGTATGGACACATCTCCCGATCATCTGGTCTTGCCAAAACGTTCCTGCAAGGCACCGTACAAGGAGGCAGAAGGAGAGGACGGCAGAAGAAGAGATGGGAAGACAACATCCGGGGGTGGACAGGCTTGACGCTCGGTGACGTACATGGATGACAGACAGCCAGACTTCTGGACCTGTGTTCCCAACTGGGCTTTGTCACGAACCAGGAAAAATGCAATCTATCCCGAAGTCAGTCCTTTGACTTCATAGGGATGGGATTCAACATGCAGTCCATGACACCAGATCAGTTGGATCAACTGGCAGATTTCCTTTGCTACCAGCAACATTCGTCTAAAGTAACAGCATGGACACTTTCATCGCTCTTGGGCATGATGGAATCCATAGTACCTATCATCCCCATGGGCAGGTTTCTCAAGTGACCCTTTATGAGAACCCAATCATGGAACACTCAGATTTGTCTGGGTGAGTGGTTTCTTGAGGTGACATCAGAATGGCTCCTCTCCCCTCTTCTGGCACAGGGGGTTCAAGTGGCGCTCTTCACAGTCGCCTCTTCGCTGAAGTAGGGAGCCCACATGTTCTCACTACATGCAGGGGGGCCTTGGTCCCCAGAGGAGCACCTTTGGCAAATCACTGTTCTGTAACCCAAGGCAGTTCACAGGGCTCTTGCACTTCTCAGGGGAAGCCGCCAGCAAGACCATCCGGTTGTTCATGGACAACACGACATTTGCATGTTATGTGAACAAATGTAGTGGGGGGAGGATGACACACACAGCAGACCTCTCCCTGCAGACCAAGACTCTCCTCCATTGGAACCACATCACATCAAGGCCAGTCCACTCTCAGCAAGACAAGTAGCAGACAACAACAGACTCCTGATTTATGTCTCACTGGTTGCAGCTTGGAAGCTTGGGCAGTGGATTGCCTGCACATTCCCTCCCTTTCCAGTTCTGTCCAAGGTGGTCTGGAAAGCCAGCTTATTCTCATTGACCCAAATAGCTGACTCAGCCCTGGTACCCAGACCTCCAGGCTCTGACACACACTTCTCCTCTGGAACTCGAAGTCAAATCACATCTGCTGAGACAGCCCTGTCTGGGGATCCCTCATCCGAGTCATCAGTTGTTCCACCTGCATGCATGACTGCTCTGCAGTCCAAACTGCCCTCACTGAAATTGAAGCCTTTGGCCCCTCAGTCTGCCTCCTTGTTGGAAGCTCTTTCCGAGGGGGGCGCCTCGTCTGACCTCCTATCCTTAAGTCTTGAAAGCAAGGAGGTCTGGGACTTAGTCTCTATATGACTTTTGTTGGAAGAAAATTAATGTTGTTTGCAGTTGTGTACGGCTCAGGACGTCCCCCCTACCAACCCTACTAGCATGCAGCTTGCCAACTTTCTGGCTCACTGCTCCATGGGTCTCAACTTGTCAACCAGCACAGTCCGTGGGTACAGATCAGCTATCTGTACCACTGTCAGGCAGCTAGGTGGACCTCCCTTTGAAGCTGATTTCCTTCTCAGAGAGGACTCTAGGGGTGCTTCGCTTAAGGAATCTCGAAACCCCCAGAGAGTTCCCCAATGGGACTTATTCCTTGTGCTTGATTTCCTTAGTAAGGAACCATTCGAGCCCTTGGCCACCATTCCTTTCGACTCACCCTCAAGACCACTTTTCTCCAGTTGCTGGCCACATGCCGTCGAAAAAGCGAGATACATGACTTTAGTGGATTGCCTCAGTACTTGGCCTTCCACAGTGATGGTTCCATCACACTCAGCTTTTTAGCTAAGAACCAAGACCCGTAGGTTCCCTCTCCCTCTTTGAGGATCAGACCCTTGTCTGACCCTTGTATGATACCTTAACCAGAGACGATGAGGATAGGCATCTCTGCCTAGTTAGGTGCCTAAAATACTATTGGGATAGGTCTCATCACAGACGTTCCTCTCTTAACGAAAAGTACAAAAAGGACGTTGCTGCCGGCACCATTTCTCGCTGGGTTTCCCAGGTCATTCTCAGAGCCTTCCCATTATCAACTCAGGACTGATGGTTCTAAGGGGATTTCCTTTGTCGCGGCTATCACAGCTGGTTACAATGGATCCCACTTGCGAACCAGTAGGGGTTGCCCTCCCCCATTTGCTTTAAATTCTACATCAATTTGACATGGTACAGTATATGACACCAGAAAGAGGAGTTTGAATTATACTCCTTGTTTGATGATGTATAAAATTACATGTCAAACTCAAATGCTCGCCTGTCCATCCCTGTGGTCTCTGCCGTGGTTCACATGGGGCTTTTCTTGATGGTCACGAAATGAGTCTGCGTTCGTAGCGTTTGACTGGCTAAGAGTGGACCGGGCATGGCCAGGCGTCTTTTCACTGTCAGCCGCGCAAAATTTGACCAAGTTTCAGTTTCAGTAGCTCAAGGAGGCGTCACTGCGTTCGGACAAAACCATATACGCTACACCACATCTGCCAAGCAGATGCCTGACCAGCAGCGTAACCCAACGCGCTTAGTCAGGCCTTGAGAACACACACACACACACACACAAAAAAAAACCCAAAAAAAACAAACAACAACAACAACAAAAAAAAAACAAAAAAAAACCGGGGGAATAAATAATAGATAAGCTTGCATAAATAAATAAATAAATAAATAAATAAATAATAATTATAATATAGAAAAAGGTAGTAGTAATAATATTAGTAATACTAATAAAATGATAATAATAAAACATAAATAAATAAATAAATAAGACAACAATGGTGATAAATAAGCAAATAAATGTAAAATATGAAGACACACATTCACACATACACCCACACATGCATAACAGAAATGCACCAGACATGCAGTTTCACATATATGAAAGCACAGTCAAATACATATAAACGTACATGAGCTCCAACACACACACACACACACGCATTACCGTGCACCTCCTCTACCCCCCTCCTCCACACACTCATTTCTAGTCTAAGTATCGCAGCTTCCACGGCACACACACACACACACACACACAAACACACACTCACAGAGATGAACACTTACTTGTACAAGCACATATGAAAGCACAGTCAAATACATATAAACGTACATGAGCTCCAACACACACATACACACACACACACACACACACATTACCTTGCACCTCCTCTACCCCCTCCTCCACACACTCATTTCTAGTCTACGTATCGCAGCTTCCACGGCACACACACACACACACAAACACACACTCACAGAGATGAACACTTACTTGTACAAGCACACACACATACGCCCATATCTCCCACCCCCAACCCCACACACGTACATACAAAGATATATATATATATATACATATATATATATATATATATATATATATATATATATATATACACGTTCCAATATCCTGTTGCTCCCACAGTGTAGGCATGCATACACTCACATACCTCATCCTCTACCCCACCTCCCCCCGCACTCCCACCTCCCCTCACACACACACACACACACGTACACATATCTCTCCTGACACTTGTGTACAATTTCACTCTCGCGCATTCACAAACGCACTCAAAAGCACAGACCCACACATACACACAAACACACACAGCCGCCACTGACTGGCCGCAAGAGGGATGGGAAAAGATCTCTGATGCCAAGAACGTGGCGTCTAGTGTGTTGCTCGGTCTATTGTATTTGGAAAGGCCCACAGAGACTCTGTTCCGTTTTGAAGAAATTTGCGCAATGTTGGTTTGGAAATGATGCCGATATTTGTTTGATTTGCAAAGCATCGTGCTCTACCTTTCATGTTAGATTTGCGGCCGCTCCCTCTCTCTGCTTCTATTTCTTTGAGGCGATCGATGGTGTGATGGCCTTGTACCTGTTCTTTTTGGTATTCTTTGACTTTTCTGAGGATTTCCGATTTTCCTAGATGTAGGCTGCTCGTTGGTGTTGCGTTACCAGCAAGTCTGTCAGCTCGCTCATTTCCCTTAACACCTGCATGTCCCGGGCAGTATGACCATGTGAGTTTTTTAATCTGAAAGTTGCGCATTGCGTTATGCCACTCTGGGCTTCCCATTCCGTTTTCAATTTTCTGTATGAGGTTCATTGAGTCACAATCCAGCTAGTATGCTGGCCAAGTAGAGGACAGCAATAGGCCCAGCTTGCATCAATTTGACATGGTAAGTATAATATCACCAAACAGTGAGTATGACTGGCATTGCCTTGGATTTCTTTGTGTGACGTGTAATATGGATTGTTGTGCAAGAATGAGCCAGTGAATGACACCACAGCTGTTTCCCTTGTTCTTAAGATAAGCGAAAGAACATCTCTTTGTCTGTCGTCTGTTGTTTCACACTTGTTCGGTACGTACTTGCAGTTTCACTACAGTCTTCTTTTCATAGTTTGTTTCTGTTGGTATCTTTATTTTCTGGCTTTTTTATATTGATTTTGTCTCGTTTTGTTTTCTCTGCTTATCCTAGTCTATATTCACTTGGCAGAATCTAGTTCTTTAGATTTTTTTTTTTTAGATTGAGTCACTTGATCACACTCTCTTTGTCCCTGTTTCCGTCTCTCTGTCTGTCTGTCTCTGACTCTGTCTCTCTCATTCTCTGTCTCTGACTCTCTCTCCCTCTCACTCTCTGTCTGTTTTCTCTCTGTTTCTGTCTCTATCTTTCTCTCTTTCTGTGTTACACACACACACACATGCATGGATGCGTGCGTTCACGCGTGTATGCGGTCAAAGAGCTCGTGCGCGCGCGCGCACACACACACACACACACACACACACACACACACACACACCACATCAGATACACAAAACGACTGACTACCACAGTACCGTTGTTGCAGAACCAAAGGACAGGAAAGTGGGCGGGAGATGCAGAGCGTCTGAGGTCGAACCCTGCGATGATTTCTACGCATTTTGCAGCAGGACCACTCCCCGCGGTTCTGCCTACTTTTGTCAGTGTATGCCGGGTTTCTCTGTTGAAAACAACTTCTCCTGCCGTGAGTTTTAGGGACAGTACAGTGTGTGTGTGTGTGTGTGTGTGTGTGTGTGTGACTGTGCGTGTGTCACTGTGTGTGTGTGCCTGTGTCTCTGTGTGGTTGTATGTGTGTAAGTCAAGGCCATGTTTGTGTGTGTGTAAGTCATGGCCGTGTGTGTGTGTGTGTGTGGTATTGTTTCAATATTTAAAAGTATATATGGCTCTGTCTATAGTCAATGTGGTACAGTCACTGTAGGTCTTGTCGCCAAGTCCGATCTCAATGATCCGAGCAACCTGCCATCATTTTAAAAATGTATATGATTCTGTCTATAATCATTGTGCAATTCAGTATGTTACGTTCGTGAATTCGAAATACGTTGCTTTTTTTGTTGTTTATTCTGGTTTTGGGGTTGTTTTTTTTAAGATATTATATTACCTGCAAAGTGTGGAGTAAATGTGTGAAGTGTGAAACTGTGTACGGAATGCTTTAACATTTTGTGCCTTCATCGTAGATTGAATGTCAGTTGTTGTTGTTGTTTGTTTTTGTTTTGTTTTTGTTTTCTTAACAGTCATGTTTCTATATTGAGTACTTGTCTATGTTGTTATAATGCACCCAGCCAAATTTCGCTGATTTGAGATATTAACGTTCTTGTATTTTCCTGTTTTGCCGTGCATTGTTGGTATCTCATTTGTGGTTAGGGTACTGACAGATCTCTGACAAGTTTCAGTTTCCAGTTTGTTCGGATAAATTCATATACGTCACACCACATCTTCTGGGCAGATGCTTAGCCAGCAGCATAACTCAACACACTTAGTCAGGACGTGAGTGCGTGCATATGTATATTTTTGTACCCATCAGAATGGATTTCTTCCACAGAATTTTGCCAGAGGACATCACTCTCGTTGCCATGGGTTCTTTTTCAGTACGCCAAGTGCGTGCTGCACACGGGCCCTCAGTTTATCGACTCATCCGAACGACTAGACGCTTAGATTGAATTAGCAGTTAAACTTGGGAGAAAGGGTGAGAGCGGGATTCGAACCCAGACCCTCACTGACTCTGTATTAACATTCTGCCACATTCCTCATTAATTAAAAAAACAAACAAACAAACAAAAAACAACCCCAAAACAGGAACCAAACAGGAATAAACATTACTATGCCTGTGGTGGCTATACATACATCAGCCAGTTTCGTATTTGCACATTGTTGGTGTTCCCTTTCTGTGGATGTATTCATGGCAGGCTTTTAAAAATACCGTGGATTTGGGAAACAAACTCTGCAACTCCTTTAGAGGATATCATGCACAAGTAGTTTTGTTTTGCTGTGCTTTCACAGCAATGTATTGTGGCTGGAAAATTATTGTCAAACTAAGGCCAAAGATGTAAACTCTTTCACAACAGATGTCACTGGCAGAAGCCACAGTGTTTATAACGTGTGTGTGTGTGTGTGTGTGCAGATGGTGAAAACGCCATAACGTGTGACGTCACCTCTCCTCGTGTGGCCGGCACTGTTTGTGAAGACAACCAATACAGTCAGGCTTCCATCTCTTCTTCATTCTTTCTCCTCTTCCTTCCTTCCATCCCTCTCTCCATCATTCCTCTATTACCCCTTCTTTCTTTCTCCTCTTCCTTCACTGCTTCCTTCCTTCCTTCCTTCTCGGCTTCCTGCCTTCCTTCCGTCCTTCCATTACTTCAGTCTATCCTTTCTTTCTCCTCTTTCTTCTTTCTTTCCTTCCTACATTCTCTCTTTCTCCCCTTCCTTCAATCCTTACCTCCTTCCCACCTTCATCATTCCCCCATTCTCTCCTTCTTCCTTTCTCCTGCTTCCTTCCTTCACTGATTGATTGATGTGGATACTTATATAGCGTCTTTCCTCGGTCGGAGACCAAGCTCTAAGTAGGTAGGTCCGGCCACAATGTAATGTTGTGTTGCTATGGCTGACGGATCGTATTTTTATCACTTTTCACTTCGCCCTAGCAAGCGCAGTACTGCATACATCGAGCTGAAAAATATATCAGAAAATAGAACCACCTTTGTTCGTTCCTCTAAGTGTTTCTTTTTTTTGTGTGTGTAAGGCAGTGTGAGTGCAGCTGATCGCCCGAAGTGGAAAATCCTTCGCTCTTCAAAACGCAGGGCGGTAAACAAGTTTGCCGACATCTGGTGACAAAAATAGGTTACGGACATTGCTCCTTACAACCAATCGACTTAAGAGACCTATCAAATAAAAGATCGCGTTCTCTGCTTTTACGTGGGCTGTTTCCAGTTGATTTATTTTACCCGATTTATAAAAAGACATGGCTCAAAATTTACCGATTTTTTTGACGCTCTACTGCACTTCCAGACAAATTAAATTTTCTAGTCAAACCCACCACTGAAAAATTCATTCTTTCATCTTTGAAATGCTTTATAAAATGACCCGAAAGCTTTTTAGGGGCAGCGTCCGTTCAACGAAAAATTGGAGCTGTGGTTTTCTTCATACCACTGATCAACAAGATCTATTTTTAGGTCTGAGGTTTCAATGCCCGGCTTCGTGGAAATCTTGTCGCAGAGCTCAACGTAGTTGAGGTTTTGATTCAAATACGGGGGGAATTTTTTTTTAAATGGAAACCAACTTTACATTACTGATTTTAGTAAGTATTTGAATGATAGTTTTCATAATTTTAGCTAATATCATCGTTTTCTGTTGTGAAACAATTTTCTTTCCGACAATGAAAGACGGTCAAGAACTCCGTCAAAATAGCAGACGATTTTTTCAGTGAGAAGTTTAATTGGTCTTGTTCAGCTTTGTGATCGCACAACGTTCTTTCTCTGTTTTCGTTCTTCTGTTTTATTTCACACACACACACACACACACACACACACACACACACACACACACACATTTGCTGCTGTATTGTAAGACTGTTCTTTCCTTTCAACCTTTTCATACTTCAGCACTGATATGGAGCATGCATTTGTTCAGCCGGATGTCTGTACTTTGATTAGAACTGATACGATCAGCTGTGTTGATTAATAGTTAATAATTATGTATAAACAAGAAAACAATTACATAAAGTGATGCATGCATATTGATTTTGAAACACACACACATAAAAAGTCCTGAACAATATGATAAAGGAGAATTATTTTTAGCATAATAGAATAGAATAGAATGGAATATGTCTTTATTACCAAGTGTACCGGGGTCACAAGGAATATTGGGGGGTGGGGAAAAGTACATAACAAGATACGAACATAAATCGAAAATCATACACAAACACAGATACAGTAGGTATTAGGATATATACAAGTGCATATCAAAATAAAAACTTGTGCATACTCACACATGCAGGCACTGCACGCACGCACACACACATGCACGCACGCATATACACACACAAACACACACACACACACACAAACACTCTCAGACACACACACACACACACACACACACACACACACACACACTCAGACACACACACACACGCACACACACACACTCACACTCACACACACACACACACACACACACACACACACACACATGTTTGAACAGAAGCTGCATATTACATGTGGATGGGGCTGATGACTAGATCTTCAGGTAGATGGTTGTTGATTGCGCAATTCTATTTATCATACTGGATTTGTTCGAGAGAAAGGGCATTGACTGCTTTGGGAAAAAAGCAATTGGCGAAGCGATTATTTTTCGTCCTTATACTTCTGTACCGTCGACCAGAGGGGAGCATCTCGAAAATCTCTAAAGCTGGATGTGATTCGTCCTGGCTTATTGATTTTGCTTTTGGGAGTAGCCGTTTAAAATATATGTCTTCTAGAGAAGGTAGATCAGCCCCGGAAATCTTGGTGGCAGTTTTTACGAATCTGTTAAGGGCTGCAACTTCTGGAGTAATGGAGCACATTATCCCAGCTTGTCTTGAATAAAGCTTTTTTTCATATAATCTAATCAAAAGCTGTCATTTATCAAGAGTTAATATTAACATTTATTGTATTGTAAATCTACAGTCTTTCCTGAACCTGAAAATATCTCGACCTTATCTTCATTCCTTGTTTTCAGTTCATTGACTTATTTTCATTATTTCTTTTCCTACTTTCAGTCTTATGTTTATTTTTCCGTTCTGTGGTTGTTCACATGCCTTTCTTCCTTTTCCTTTTGTTTTCCACATGTATGTATGTATATATACATATCTGTGTGTATGTGTGTGTGTGTGTATTCATTTGTTCATATATTCATTATTTTTTTGTTTCTTCATATTCTTATCGTTTTGTTTGTTTTAATATCTTTCTATTTATTAATTATTTATTTATCTTCTTATTTATTTATTTGTCTTCCTATTTATATATCTTCTTTATCATGACAATGAGGGTTAGCAGTGGAGTTGGCTGTTGTTGCTCGTTACCAAGATGACAACAGCCATGATGATGACGACGACGTGACCGATGATGATGATGACAACAAAGATAATAGTGATGATGATGACGACAATGGTGATGACGATGATGATGTGTGGCACAGAGTTGCTGACGGGCCATCGGTGTCGACCAAAGGCGGTGATGAAGTGTCAGTTTGGCACCGAATGTGACACTGACAACTTATGTCGTGAGTGGTACCGGTCATGACAGGCTTCTATCTCAGTTTATCCGTCTCTTTCTCTGTTTCTCTCAGTCTCTGTCTCTCTCTGTCTCTGTCTTTCGCTGTCTGTCTCTCTTTCTGTGTCTCTCTCTCAGTGGTTAATATAATTGTCAACACTTTCAACTACCACTCTCACTCCCAAACGTGGAGAAGGCAGGATATGACCGTTTTGTTTATTTACCTCGCTATGTAGGCAGCCACACTCCACTTTAGATGTATTAGGTGGTGATGTGGGAAGCTGTACTGAAGCAGTACATGATAATGTCGCAACAGAACAATTCAATACCATTTTCAATAAAAGTTACTATCCAAAGGAACGGACAAAAGCAATCATAGTGCCTGTTTTCAAGAACGGCGACCCGGGAAATACTGATTATTACAGAGGCATATCCTTACTCAGCGTTGTTAGCAAGTGTTACCCATCCATTCTAAATCACGGATTGTATAAATGGTTAGAAAAGAACGGCAAAATTGCCGAAGAACAGGCAGGTTTCAGAGAAAACTACTCCACAGTTGACCACATCTTTACACTTTATGCCAAGGCAATCGACTCAGTACATCATGGAAGATTACTTGACATTTTTTTTTTTTTTTTAAAGAGGAAAATTTGTACGGTACTATTGATGTTATGTATAACACTTTAATGTCATGTGTCAGAGCAAACAACAAATTCTCCGATTGTTTCGATTGCTCGAAAGGCGTACGTCAAGGTTGTGTCTTAAGCCCTACATTATTCCCATGATTCATTAATTAATTTGCATTACATATAACCGAACTTGGTGAACACAGAGTTCAAATGTTACCTGATCTGATGGCATTGTTCATACTGTTATTTGCTGATGACGTCACATTTCTAGCAACATCCCCATGGGGCTTGCAAAATCAACTGAACTGCTGACTGAATTTGAAACTAGAGGTTAATGTGGACAAAACCAAGATTATTGTCTTTAGAAAGGGTGGCTATCTGTCAAAACATGAAATCATCATCATCATCATCATGGCCTGGCTTCGCTGACGAAGATCTAGGAAGGGCGTTGTCCACGTCTGATGCAGGCACGCTCGTGGCTGACAAGGCCAATGCGGGAAAAGCAGAGTCGGCCGCAGCGGTTGCAAGGGAAAGTCTGGTCTGGGTTCGCAGCTGCAGCGTCGTGGTTCTTCCTCCTTCTGCGTTTGTCCTCAAGGCTGGCCCTGCGGTTGTTTTCGAAGGAGGAGACAGCTTGGTGGATGGTGCGTCGCCAGGTCTCTCGATCAGCGGCTACTGCGGACCACTGGCGATGGTCAGTGTGACAGGCACCGAGAGCTTTCTTCAAGGAGTCTTTGTATCTCTTCTTGGGTGCTCCTCTGTCACGGTGGCCAGTGGACAGTTCGCCATACAGCGCGATCTTGGGCAGGCGGTGGTCCTCCATCCTGGACACGTGCCCTGCCCAACGTAGCTGGGTCTTTAGCAGCACTGCCTCGATGCTGATAGTCTTTGCCTGCTCCAGGACCTCGACATTTGTGATGTAGTCACTCCAGTGGATGCTGAGGATGGTGCGAAGGCAGCGCTGGTGAAAGCGATCAAGCAGTCGTATGTGGTGCCGGTAGGTGACCCAGGTTTCGGAGCCATACAACAGGGTGGGCAGTACAACCGCTCTGTACACGCTGATCTTTGTGTCTTTCTTCAGGTGTTTGTTGTTCCACACTCTCTTGTACAGCCTGCCGAATGCGCTGTTTGCCTTTGCAAGTCTGTTGTCGATCGCCTTGTCGATCTTGGCGTCAGACGAGATGGTGCAGCCTAGGTAGCTGAACTGGTGGACCGACTTCAGCTCTGTCTCACCGATGTTGATGTGAGGAGCATGGAATTCTTCCCGTGGGGCAGGCTGGTGGAGAACTTCCGTCTTTTTCAGACTGACTTCTAGGCCGAAGAGCTGCGCAGCCTCTGCGAAGCAGGACGTTATACGCTGCAGGGCCGCTTCTGTATGGGCGACGAGGGCAGCATCGTCGGCAAACAGAAGCTCTCTGATGAGTTGCTCCAGTGTCTTGGTGTGGGCCTGTAGCCGCCTCAGGTTGAATAGGCTGCCATCAGTGCGGTATCTGATGAAGATACCGTCGTCGTCGCCAAGATCTTCAGTGGCCTGTCGGAGCATCATGCTGAAGAAGATCGTGAAGAGGGTCGGCGCGAGGACACAACCTTGTTTCACTCCATTTCCAATTGGGAAGGGCTCCGAAAGGTCGTTGCTGTGTCTGACCTGTCCACGCTGTTCCTCATGTAGTTGGATGACCATGCTGAGGAATTTTGGGGGGCATCCTAGACGTTTCATGATCTCCCACAGACCTTTTCTGCTCACGGTGTCGAAAGCTTTCGTGAGATCGACGAATGTCGCATACAGTCCTTTGTTCTGTTCCCGACATTTTTCTTGTAGCTGTCTGAGAACGAAGACCATGTCAGTGGTGCCTCTGTTGGCTCTAAAGCCACACTGACTCTCTGGGAGATGTTCTTCGGCGATAGTAGGCACCAGCCGATTTAGGAGGACTCTGGCGAGGATCTTGCCTGCGATGGAGAGCAGAGTTATCCCCCTGTAGTTGGAGCAGTCCGACTTTTCTCCCTTGTTTTTATACAGGGTGATGATGACTGTGTCACGGAGGTCCTGTGGTAGTTTGCCTTGCTCCCATCAGCAGACAAAGAGGTTGTGGAGTTTGGAGTGTAGTGCTGGGCCTCCATTCTTCCACGCCTCCGGCGGAATTCCGTCAACCCCTGCTGCCTTGCCACATTTCAGCTGTTCAATGGCCTTGACAGTCTCTTCTAGGGTTGGTAGCTCGTCCAGTTGTAATTTCACTGGCTGTTGTGGGATGCGGAGAATTGCCGAGTCTTGAACCGTGCGGTTGGCGCTGAAGAGGGCCTGGAAGTGTTCCGACCACCTGTTCAGGATCGACATCTTGTCTGTGAAGAGCGCCTGGCCGTCTGCGCTGCGCAAAGGACTCTGGACCTGGTATGAGGGACCGTACACCACCTTCAAGGCTTCGTATAAGCCCCGGTAGTCACCAGTGTCTGCACAAAGCTGAGCCCTCTCTGCCAGGTTGGTCCACCACCCATTTTGAATCTCACGAAGCTTGCGCTGGAGGTTGCTGCATATGAGCCGGAAGGTTGCTTTCTTCACCGGACAAGACGGTTGTGCAAGGTGAGCCTGGTGGGCTGATCTCTTCTTCGCCAGCAATTCTTGGATCTCCTGGTTGTTTTCGTCAAACCAGTCCTTGTTCTTTTTCGACGAGAACCCTAGGACTTCTTCAGAGGACTGCAGGATGGCTGATTTCAGCTGTGCCCATAGTGCTTCTGGAGAGGGGTCTGTGGGGCAACTGGGGTCTTCAAGTTTGTCCTGAAGCTTCGCCTGGAATTCAGCTTTCACTTCAGCTGACTGAAAGTTGCCGACCTGGAATTTCTTCCTAGGAGCTCCTCCTTTCTTTGGTTTGGGCTTGAAGTGGAGCCTGAGCTTGCTGCGGACGAGGCGGTGGTCAGTATGACACTCCGCGCTGGGCATCACTCGGGTGTGTAGGACGTCTCGTACGTCTCTCTGGCGCATCAGGATGTAATCAATGAGGTGCCAATGTTTGGACCGAGGATGCATCCACGTTGTCTTCAGGCTGTCCTTCTGCTGGAAAATGGTGTTGGTGATGGTAAACTGCTGCTCTGCACAGAACTCGAGAAGAAGGCGCCCATTGTCGTTGCAATTACCAACGCCATGCTTGCCAAGGACTCCTTTCCAGGCTTCTGAATCTTGGCCAACTCTGGCATTGAAGTCGCCAAGGATGATGACCTTGTCGTCAGCAGGGGTGTTCTGAACGAGGTTGCGCAGATCAGTGTAAAACTTGACCTTTTCTGTGGGGTCCGCTTGGAGGGTTGGAGCGTACACGCTGAACAGAGTGGCATGCTGTTTGTTCCGTAGTGGGAGGCGCATGGACATAATTCGGTCTGAGTGTCCTGTTGGCAGGTTTTCAAGCTTGGAGGCAATGGTGCTCCTGACCATAAAGCCTACGCCATAAAGGCGTCTCTCGGTCTCTGGCTTGCCTGACCAGTAGAGGGTGTACCCAGCGCCGTGTTCCTGGAGGCTGCCTTCCCCTGCAAAGCGGACTTCGCTGACGGCAGCAATGTCAATGTTCAGTCTCTGAAGTTCGTGTGCGACTAGAGCGGAACGCCTTTCTGGGTGGTTGCTGTCTGCAGAGTCACGCATGGTTCGGATGTTCCAGCATGCTACCTTTAGTCCTTTTGCACCTAATTGTGAGGCAGGTGCCGGCCTTTTCTTCTCTATTGTTGTTCGACCGCGTTTGGAGATGCCCGTTGACCGCGGTTAGCCAACTGGGGGGTATGGAGATGAGCATTTGTTTGGACCACCTTTTCTAGGCCCCTCTCCGTGTGGAGCAAGCAGTGCTGTCCCTAGAAAAGGCTGCTTGGTCGTTCAGGGTGCTGCCGAGTGATGCTGTCACCTCCGGGTCAACAATCAGGCGACCAATATCCTGAACCGCCTGCATGCAGGATTGGAACTGCATTGGTTAATGTGGACAAAACCAAGATTATTGTCTTTAGAAAGGGTGGCTATCTGTCAAAACATGAAATATGGCAGTTAAATAAGCATCGTATAGAGGTTTGTTTCTTTTGTTTTGTTTTTGTTTTTTCTTGCTTGCCTTCTTGATTTCGTTCGTTTGTTCCTTTGTTCGTTCGTTCCTTTCTTTCGTTCTCACCTTTGTACGTTTGTTCTTTCGTTCTCTCCTTTCTTCTTCCCTTCCTCTGCTCGTTCTTTGTTTCGTGCGTCCCTTTCTTAGTTCCTCTCTTTCGTTTGTTCCTTTGTTCATTATTTCGTTTTTTCGTTCCTTCTTTTGTTCTCTCTCACACTGTCTCTCCCTCCCCCTCTCTCTCAATCTTTCCGTTCGATATCTTTCAAACATGCTGTACCTTGTCCCCATCCTCCACCCCTCTCTCTTCTTCAGTCTCTCTCCCCTCTTCTTCATATGTTTGTGCATGTGCATGGGTATGAGTGTGTTTCTGTGCGTGCGCGCTTCTCTCTCTCTGTGTGTGTGTGTGTGTGTGTGTGTGTGTGTGTGTGTGTAACTGGAGAAGAAAGGACACAAGCACACATATCTATTGCAGGAGTGGGGATAAAGGGTAACTGTACCGAAAACTCCAGTCTCTGTCAACTCCAACTGGTGTGCGACGCTGTAAAAGACTGCCGTAAGTGTAATCACCGTTTTTCTGTCGGTTAGTCTGTCGGTCTGTTTACCTCTCTCTGTCTGCCTCTGGCTGTGTATGTGCATATATGCATATGCATAGATAGATAGATCTGTTATTGCTCTCTCTCTCTCTCTCTCTCTCTCTCTCTCTCTCTCTCTCACACACACACACACACACACACACACACACACACACACACACCGAGAGATAGGACGTTATTCGTTAAATACAAGTATGTAGACGAAATGTTTAAGATACTGATTATATGTTGTCACGATGTCCTCCCATAGTCTGCCATTGAGATATACAAAATGCTTATATATTTTCATAACAAAATCGAAAAACATGGGCATCTTCCATTTGTTACACAATGTATTATTGTGGTTTTGAAGAAGTTTGGAGGAATCATGGAGCATGTGATAAAAAAAGCATTTTGGGCATAATTTGATGAAGGAACGTTTAGTCAGATCTTACCAACAAGAATGGGTTAACAGGATGAATCCAATGACAGATTTTCATTCTGTTGCTCATTCAGTTCATATTTACCTTCAGCACAGTGTTGAAATATCTTAAAACGTATAAGAATTATGACATTTTAACTCATCTGAGATTAGGCGTATTATCATTAAAAATATGCAAACTACGTTTATCAGACAATGCTCTTGAAAGAAAATTTTATTGTCCTTTTTCCAGATAATTATTATAATTAGAAACAGAAGCTCACTTTTATGTTGTTCAAAATATAGAGGACTTAAAGAAAATTACTGTATATTGCAAAGAAATATTTCAGTCGTCCTTCCAGCTTCAAACTATCGCTATTATTTGCTAACTGTAAGAAAATTGTTCAAACACATCTCATCACTTATATTTTCAAAGCATTCCCGATCAGAAATACGTACAATATGAATCGTTGTTACTTTCATACCGTATCCCTGGGTGTGTTCAGCTCTGCTGATGTGGGTCAAGGACTTAATTATTCTTATCATTATTGTCATCACATATTATTATTATTATTATTATTATTATTATCTCTCTTTCTCTCTCTGTTGTACGGAAGTGGCGGCGGTCAAGAGGTGTGTGAAGGATGAGCACTGTGTGGCGTGGGCCAAGTGATAAAAATGATGATGAGGCGCTCTTCTATAGCTACTGTTCCCTCACAGAGAGGCTCATGGCGCTTCACAAATTCAGATATAACATAACACGAAAGAAACAAAAAATTTCAAGAAAATTCAAATAACAAACACTCATGGCGCTCCACAAATTACATGTTACAAAAGAGAAGCAACAATCACCAAGAAAAGAATCAACCACGAAGAAACCGTCACCATTCTTGCGTCACAGCACACACGCACACACGCACACACACACACACACACACACAGAGCACCTCCACCCACGCATACACACACAACACTGGAAAAGTAGTATATCCCTCATATAACAGCAAATTAGATTAAACTGTTATTCAAATGGAAGACAGGACTTGAAAGAGTCCAGAAAAGAGGGCTTTTCGCAGGACACCAGGCAGTGAGTTCCAGACAGTTGGGGCTGAGAAACTAAATGATCGATGACCGAAGGTTTTCACATCGGTTTTCGGCACCCGAATAACCTTTCAGCTGAAGATCGAATTGACAGGGAAGACTGATAAGCTGTGACTGAAGAAGAGAGATACTGCGGGAGTGTGCTATCAAAAGAGAGGTACGCGAGCGTGGGAATTGAACTGAATGCGGAATTCAATTGATAGCCAGTGCAGCTCTTTGAGCAAAGGTGTCACATGCTCATACTTAGATTTCCGCGCTACAAGTCCAGTTGCACTGTTCTGAACTTTCTGCAAACGACTGACCTGATCAGCTGGAAGACACACTAGTACCGAATTGCAGTAACCCATATGTGAGGTAACAGCGGAGGAGACAAGTCTAACCGTGACAGTCTTTGAAAGATATGAACGAATGTTGGCAATTTTCTGAATTTCGAGAAAAGCTACACGGCAGATGGTACTAATATGTTGCTGCATGGACAATGTTTGGTCTAGATTGACACCAAGGTACCAGACAAAAGGTTTGTAAAGAACTGTATCACCCCCAGTGTTAGCAAACTCACCGTCCACTTTAGAATCTCAGTCTCAGCCTTGTCTGTATTCAGTTTCAATTTGTTGCTGCTCATCCAAGCCAGCACGGGGCGTGAAATAAAGCAGTAGAAAAATCAATGGGACATGAACTTTTGGTCAACTGAGTGTCATCGGCGTACTTATGGTAGTCACAAGCACAAGAATCATGTACATCAGAGAGAGGCTGAACGTACAAAGTAAGAAGTACTGGCCCCAACACGGAACCCTGAGGTACTCCATAAACAAGTAGTCGGTGAGAAGACATAACACCATTAACAATAACAGACTATCCACGGCCAGTCAGACACGACCTGAACCAGTCAAGGGCAGTACCGTAAACTCAAAATAACGCTCGGAGTCTCTCTAACAGGATGGCATGATCCAGAGTATCAAAAGCCGCCATAGGGTCAAGCAGATCAAATACTGAAACAAGTCTCAAGTGCGTCCATTATTATTATTCTTATTGTTGTTGTTATCGTTGATGTCGTTGTTGTTATCACCATCATCATCATCATCATCAGTATTATTATTATGTTGTTATTATTATCTCTCTTTCTGTCTGTGGTGCACAGAATTAGCGGTGGGCAAGAGGTGTGTGGCTGACGAAGACTGTGTAGCGGGAGCCAAGTGTAGAGACTACCACTGTGAGTGTGTGTTTGGGTTGTCCAAGCCCAGTGGTCAGCCTCCGAACACCATCTGTGGTATAGTATAATTATATTCCGACAAAACTAGCTGTCTGTCTGTCTGTCTGTCTTTGTGTCGGTCGGTCTGTTGGCACTTTGTCTCCTTTGTGTGTGTGTGAGGGTGGGGTGGGGGTGTTTCGTGGGTGTATATGTGTGCGTGCGTGAGTGGATGTGCGTGTGAGTTTGTGTGTTGTGTGAGTTTATGTGTGTGTGTGACCAGGTATTGCTGTGCCTGAATAACGGAACCTTGGTTACGAATCGTTTGGTTTTCAGTTTTGTCAATTTGTTTACGGTAGAGATGGTTTTTTAAATAGAAATTATCATGTCATGTCTTTTCAGTGTTATTATTCTAGACTCATTTTGAGACCCGTGATAGCCCCTTTCGTTTGGCTGTGTTATCGACGACATGAATTGATTTGAACTGGTGACAGCATGAGTGGTATATTCTGTCCACATGAACAAGATGGACTGTTTAAAAAAAATGAGGGGGTCGAGGAGTTGGTGTGGGTGAGGGTGGTTGGGTGTTTGATAAAGTTCTTCACTTTTACAGAATAAAACTCAAAACACACACACACACACACACACACACACACACACACACACACACTCACTCACTCACCTACTCACCTTTGTTGAAACTCTTTCACGTAATGACAGCGATAGCCACGCGCTTTAATATGTACATAGTGCCCGTGCGTGGATGTATCATGTTTTACCATGTGTGGGTTGTGAATAAATTATTATGCATAGGTTATTTCTTTTGTGTTTCTATGCGTTTGCATTATTTGGGCACGCATCTTCGCTTCACGCACTCGAGTGTGTGTGTGTGTGTGTGTGTGTGTGTGTGTGTTTGCGCACACGTGCATGTGTTTATGTGCATGTGTATATGTGCTCCAACAGAACTGGTCTACGGGAAAGTGGGAGGTCCATGCGAAAATGAGACCAGCTGTGAGAACCCTTACGCTGTGTGTCAAACTGGCGAAGGATCTTCAACCTCAACCTCCAACTCCACCTGTGTCTGTCCCACTGGCTTCAGACCTGACGGGAATACCCTGAGCTGCAGTAAGTTTAGACCCAACATGCCACGTGTTTGATCCTTTTCCTGGGTCGAGATTCCATTAGAATTTCAACAAAGATTTCCCACAGAGTGAAAATACTGATGTTCATCGATTTCTTACTCTATCCAAAAGACTTTAGACGGAAGCAATTAAATCAGTATTATTTTTTGGCTCCAAACAACAACCGTCAAATATATAATGCATGTTTGTGTCTGGGCATCAAACAAAAGCTACAAAGACTTTGCCACTCAGTCTCTCTTCCTTCCTCAGTCTCCTTCAGTGGCACCGACATTCCCCTTTCCTCTTCCGTCCGTAATCTTGGTGTCATACTTGACCCGTCTCTTTCCTATCAGCAGCATGTTGCAAATATATGCAAACTGTGTTACTTTGAAATTCGAAGAATTGCATCCATTCGTCATCTGGCTGAAGATGCAACCAAACCTTTCCTCTGTGTCTTTGTGCTGTCCCGCCTGGATTATTGTAATTCCCTACTTGTTGGTTCACCCAGCTACCTCATTGTTGGGCTTCAGAAAGTCCAGAACTATGCTGCTCGTTTTGTCTTTCGTTCCTGTAAATTTGATCACGTCTCTCCTCTCTTTCATGCTTTACACTGGCTCCCAGTACAAGAAAGAATTATTTACAAGTCGTTTCTCTTTGTTTCAAGTCCATTGAGGCTTCTGGTCCACGGTATCTTTCTGATCTTATTCATCTTTGCATACCCTCATGCCAACACCGCTCTTCTTCTGGCAGCCGTATGCTTAGGATCCCCCCTGCTCGAACCAAAACGTATGGCCAAGGCAGTTTTTCATACCAGCCCCCTTTCTTTGGAATCAACTTTCTCAGCCTCTCCATCACTCATCTTCCCTGCAATCTTTCAAATCCAGTCTGAAGACCCACCTTTTCCCCTCCTGATTAATTCTCAACAGCTCTTCCCTTTCCAGTATGAACTAAAATGACTATGAGTGAGTGACTTTTGATAGTTTCAGAATTTGTTGGTAGTGTTTTTTTTATTGTGTTCTATTTACGATTGTGTGCTATGACTTGTGTATGTGCGTGCGCGTGTGCTTGCGTGTAATGTGGGTGTGTGTGTGGGGGGGGGGGGAATAATTTTTATTGATGTTTGGTATCTTGTGTTCAATTTTTCCTTTTTGATAGTTACGTATGTGTGTCATCGGGCTTATTTTCAAGATTAGGCGTAAATGCTCATAATGACAATAATAATAATAATGATAATAATAATAATAATAGTAATACTAGTAGCCCACTGCCTAAACTGCCTTGTACGAACCCTCCTCACCATGCCACACTTCGGCAATTACTGCACCAGACGGAGGGAAAAACGTAAGGAAGTGATCAGTTAAGGTGTGTGTTTGTGGGCGAAAGTGACGTATGAAAGGTAAATATGTTACTGGGGTTGGAGAAATGGCAAGATTGGGGGGGGGGGGGGAGGATGGAGGCCCCATAATAATCAAGAAAGAAAGAAACACGTGGGAAGAAAGAGAATGTAAGAGAATGTTCTAGCACCTCCACCCCTCTTTAAAAAAAAAAAAAAAAAAAAAAAAAACAGAAGGAAAAAACAAACAAAAAAAACTTGGTGAGTTGTGTCTCAGCTCCAGACAGGAACCATTGGCAGGCATGTCACTGTGTTTGCGCTCCAAACAAGATTCCTCTCTGTGCCGGCTAGGCCCAGTCGGGGTATAATCTTGTTATCGATTTATTACCGACCTGATTTGAGTCGGTTGAATTTGATGTGGTTACCACCGTGTGATGCTGGGGGTCTTTCAGTATAGATAGCATCCCCGTCTGTTGGAAACCAACCTGATTTGAGTTTACTGAATTTGATGTGGTTACCTCAATGTGATGCTTGGGATTTTTCAGCACAGATAGAATCCCCGTCTTTTGGAAATTATAATTCAGAAAGTTCCTCTTTTCTGTCGCTCTGGCTGCCTTTTTTCCGTGCACCATCTTATGCTTTTTCTGCCTCCCCTTTTTTTTCCAACAAGCAATGACGCTCTTTTTTCTTTCTTTTTCGCATTCTATGATATATTTTAAGTGTTGTTTTGCTCTAGCAATTAGGTAAACACTGGGATGGATATCAGCAGTCCTTTCGCCGTAGTTTTGGTGGGTTTTTTTTTTCTTTTTTTTCCTATATGGCCTTTTTTGTGTTTTTGTGTGGTTTTGAAGAACAATATGGGAATGATAAATGAAGCGGAAGGGCTGACTCCCCCAGCACAGCCTAGCCTCATTTGCCTTAGGCAGTGTAATTGTTAAGAAGATATGTCATGATCTGTGTTGTTTTGCAGGTTGCTGTTTTTGTTTGTTTTTGTTCATGTTTTGTGGCAGAGTTTAATGTTTATCGTGGTTGAATTTGTTTTAATGGACACTGTGATATTGCCCTGTGCGGTCGGTTGCACTATAAGCAAAACTATCACATGTCAAAATTCATTTGATTTGAATGATACATGTGTATGCGTGTGTGATTGAAGCCTGGCTGAATTATATGAAAAAAAACCGAATGATCAGCCCTTAACAAAGGCAGCTGTCAGTCGGCTTAACCCATGTCTGGCAAACTGTTTTGCAAATGACTTCCGTGTTTGTAAAGTACTTAGAACTTGGTCTCCTGGCTGAAGATGTTATTGTTGTTCATCTTTCGAAGTCGAAGATGACCATGACTTCAGCATCAGCTGGAGGATCTGTCGCTGTGGGTTCGGAGGTTACTGGTGAAGTCAGCCCAGGCCCAAAAAGCTCACCCAAATGTGCGACACATGTGGGTTTGTGCTGCAGTGGAAGTGGAGGTATCTCGTGCCTTGCGCACAGCCCTGGCTCAGCTCTCCTTACAGCAACTGTTTTGGCAGTCGACTGTCAGACATCCTGACATGGCCAGCCCATCTGGTTTGTGCTTTCTGTAGAAGGGTGTAGACACTGTGGGTGCTAGCCCTTTCCAGGACCTCTGTGTCTGACTTTTTGTCCTGCCATCGTATGTAGAGAACTCTGAGGAGGCAGCTCAAGTGAATTTGGTTGAGCCGTTTAGGATGTCTGCTGTAGACAGTCCAGGTCTCGCTGTCATGGAGAAGGTTGGTGAGTACCACTTCTCGGTAGACCTTCAGCTTGGTGGGAAACCTGAATCCTCTCCCCTCTCATACGTTCTTACGAAGTCTCCCAAAAGCAACACTGGCTATGGAAATTCTGTTGCTGACCTCTGTATCAATGTTTACCACTTGTGAAAGAGTACTGCCCAGATAGCTAGCTGTCAACTGCCTGTAGCTTCTGCTCCTTTACTGTGATATGTGGTTTCTGTTAGGGCGTTCCGAGTACAGGCTGGTACATGACTTCGGTCTTTTTGGTGCTGATTGTGAGACCAAAGTTGTCAAGGCTCATGAGAAGCAATCTGTTTATCGCTGCATGTTCTGCTGTGTGCTGGCATTGAGGGCGCACCCATCAGCGAATAAGAAGTATCTGATGAAGGTCTCCTCTATATTTGTAGCAGCATGCAGGTGCCGGCGGTTGAACGCCCCACCATCAGCCCTGTATTTGATGTTTATACCATCCTGGCAATCACGAAAGTCGTCATTCAGCATAACAGAGAAGACCATGCTGCACAGTGTAGGGGTGATAACGCATCTTTGCTTTATACCGTTTGTCACTGGGAAGGCTTCAGACTCGTCCCCATCATCTAGAACTTTGACCATCATGTCATCATGGAACTGCTGAACAATCAAGATGAACTTGCTGGGACAGCCAAACTTCTCCATTATCTTCCATTAGCCATCTCTGATGTCCGTGTGGAATGCCTTGGTCAGGTCGTCGAAGATCACGAAGAGGTCGCTGTGCTGCTCTTGGAATTTTTCCTGGACTTGGCGTGCAGCAGATATCATGACGACAATTCCACGCTATGTATGAAAGCCACACTGGTTTTCTGGGAGGAGACCTCACTCAAGGTGTTGGAGAATGCGACTGAGCAGGACGCGAACCAAGATCTTCCCAGCTATGGACAGAATGGAGATGTTTCGGTGATTGTCACAAGACTGGCGGTAGCCTTTCCTGATGTGGATGTGGACTATGGTAGCATCTTTCAAATAACAATAATAGTATTTATATAGCGCTGAATCTTGTGCAGAGACAAATCTAAGCGCTTTCACTCCAGACATTCACACGCATGCATAACTCTAAAACTGAAGAAACTGAAGACAAGGAAGAGGCAGGGGAGGGAGGCTATCTTGTGAAGAGGTGGGTTTTAAGGCCAGACTTGAAATGTTGTTGGACACTTCTTTTGTTCAACATGGACTGGAAAAGTTCAGTCGGCTTCTGCATCATGAGTGAGCCTTCTGCTTTGTAGACGACATTGCATTTGATCCTGGTATTTTGATGGAAGATGTCACTGTATAACTGTCACTAATAAAAATGTCAGATTGACAGTGAAAGCTGTATGGTTCCTCCACTGCAATGAACAATCATTTACAGCTTTTGTATTTTGTGAAGGACTGTGGATCTCAAACTAGGAGACAAGGTTCTTAGTGCTACAGACATTGTGGCTAGTTGGCCTTTTGTGATCGTCCCAGCGCCTACTGTCTTAAAACCCTCATGCCCGAGAGAGTGGGAATGTAACGTGGGCAAGACAGTCTCTACTGTAAAAATCTGGCCAAGCTGCCACCACTGCTGTCATAGTCGGTCATGATTGACTGTCATATAATGAAATGGACTGAACTGAAATGCCGTGTGTTGGTCAGGACGGCTGGTGGGCCAGTCATGATTGACTGTCATAGACTGAAATGGACTGAACTGAAATGCCGTGTGCTGGTCAGGACGGCTGGCGGTCAGTCACGATTGACTGTCATAGAATGAAATGGAATGAAATGTCGTGTGCTGGTCAGGACGGCTGGTGGGCCAGTCACAGTTGACTGTCATAGAATGAAATTAAATAAAATGAAATGCCGTGTGTTGGTCAGGACTGTTGGTGGGCCAGTCATGATTGACTGTCAGAATGAAATGGAATGAAATGAAATGCCGTGTGTTGGTCAGGACGGCTGGTGGGCCAGTCATGATTGACTGTCAGAATGAAATGGTATGAAATTAAATGCCGTGTGTTGGTCAGGACTGTTGGTGGGCCAGTCATGATTGACTGTCAGAATGAAATGGAATGAAATGAAATGCCGTGTGTTGGTCAGGACGGCTGGTGGGCCAGTCATGATTGACTGTCACAGAATGAAATGGAATGGAATGGAATGCCGTGTGTTGGTCAGGACTGTTGGTGGGCCAGTCATGATTGACTGTCAGAATGAAATGGAATGAAATGAAATGCCGTGTGTTGGTCAGGACGGCTGGTGGGCCAGTCATGATTGACTGTCATAGAATGAAATGGAATGGAATGGAATGCCGTCTGTTGGTCAGGACGGCTGCGGGCCAGTCATGATTGACTGTCATAGAATGAAATGGAATGGAATGCCGTCTGTTGGTCAGGACGGCTGTAGGCCAGTCATGATTGACTGTCAGAATGAAATGGTATGGAATGAAATGCCGAGTGTTGGTCAGGACGGCTGGTGGGCCAGTCATGATTGACTGTCATAGAATGAAATGGAATGGAATGGAATGCCGTCTGTTGGTCAGGACGGCTGTAGGCCAGTCATGATTGACTGTCAGAATGAAATGGAATGGAATGAAATGCCGTGTGTTGGTCAGGACGGCTGGAGGGCCAGTCATGATTGACTGTCATAGAATGAAATGGAATGGAATGGAATGCCGTCTGTTGGTCAGGACGGCTGGAGGGCCAGTCATGATTGACTGCCATAGAATGAAATGGAATGGAATGAAATGCCGTCTGTTGGTCAGGACGGCTGGTAGGCCAGTCATGATTGACTGTCATAGAATGAAATGGAATGGAATGGAATGCCGTGTGTTGGTCAGGACGGCTGGCGGGCCAGGCGTGTGGGGAGGATGTGACGGACATCTGTGAGCAGGACACTGTGTGTGAGAAACTCACCAAAGTCTGTCGTGAGTTCCCCTTTCGCTCTCTGTCTCTGTCTGTCTGTCTGTCTGTCTCTATCTCTATCTCCCTTTCTCTCTCTCCTCTCTCTCTCTCTCTCTCTCCTCACCCCACTCTCTGTGTCTCTCCTCACCCCTCTCCCTGTCTGTCCTTCTCTCTCTCTCTCTCTCCCTCCCATGCACACATACCAAGTGTTTGCATGCGCGCGCGCATGTGTGTGTGTATGTGTGTGCGTATGCTGGCGAATGCACGCGTATATGAGCCTCTATGATGGCACATATTCAACAAAACCACGAGGAAGTCGCATATGGAGAACGGAATGATCCAAGGATGGGACCATGGACGTTACTATGACAGGAGGCAACAGCATACATGTTAGACAACAAGAATGACTGGATGTATGATTTAGACATGACATGCCAATTAGAATGCTGATTTAATGAAGATATTTGATGCAGCTGGCCAACCAGGCGGATGGTATATGATGACGGTTGATATGGCTACTAGACTAAGAGGATGATTTGATTACCTTTTTCTTTTCTTTTCTTTTAGATATATATAGATGTATATATATATATATATATATATGTATAACTGGGAGGTCAGGTCAGGAGCATAGCCTTGCTACTGGTACTATGTAACCCTGTACTACCTGCCGCATGTGAAGTTTCCCAAGGACTGACCAGGCGGAGGAGGAAACCTTTCCCAACGGATGTAAAGGATGAAGAGGATGACCAAAGGGCAGGGGGAGCTTTAATCCATGGCTGGCAGTCCTCGTAGGAGACGGGACTCCGAAGAAAAAACCTGCACCTGCCGAGGCCGTCCTAGACGTGGCAGTATCTGCACCTGTGGGACTGAGAGCGTCGGTAGGCGAGAGAGTGGGGAAGGGACTGCTCAGCTCCTCACTAAAAAAAAGTCACCTGTGCTGGTCAGGCTACCAGGCTAATGTCGGAACGAGCTAGCCCTTCAGAGCGGCCTGCCCAGCATTGAAAGCCTGCTGACCCAGTCCCAGCCACGCAGGACAGGACACGTTAATCGCATGAGAGATAGCAGGATCCCGAAGATGCTCTTGTATGGCCAGCTGAAGGAAGGCCACCGCGAACTTCGAAGACCCTGCAAGCGCTTCAAGGACACCTTGAAGACAAACCTCAAAGCCTGTGACATAGTCATCGCTTCCTGGGAAACTGATGTCCTTGACCGCTCTCGCTGGAGGATGCTGTGCTCTTGTGGCATAAAGACGTTTGAAAACAAGAGAACGCTTGCCATTAAGGAGAAGCGAGAGCGAAGGAAGCAGGGCTCAGCTTCTGGAGATGTTTTCCTTTGCAACACCTGTGGGAAGTTCTGTGCATCCAGAATCGGCCTCTTCTCCCATATGAGGACACACACCGACAGATAAGCCTGCCTGCCTACTCACCCGTCGGTCCGACGGGAGACTCCATATGTACAACTGGCTAAGAATGATGCACTTTTAATGAATAAAAACACCACAGTGGTATCAAAAGTTGAAAAGCAGTATGATAGTCAGTTGGGAAAAGGAACACCTCGTGGGCACTACACCGGGAAATATATTCGATGATTATTTCTTGTGAGCATCCCACACACGCCTGACATGGAGAACAGGGTGATGAGGATCACTCACAATATAATCACCCCGGTACCTGTGACTTACAGGTGTGGTACTTGGAAAACGGTGTGCTGGGAAGACGTCCACTCTGTGTGTGATGGGGACTGTATGTGATGAGGAGACCTTCACCTGTAGTGAGTTATACAGCTGGACTGTCGTGCCTTTCTGCTGCGCCTCCCTCAAGTCTCTGTCTGTCTCTCTGTCTTTTCTCTCGGTCTTTCTGTCTGTATAGATATAGATAGATAGATTATATCATAAATCCAAGCCCAGATCTCTTCGTTTTTTCCATGAGGTAATGGAGGACGCACCAAAAAACAGTCTTTGTTGGTCTTTTAACTATTAAAACTGTATTTGCGTTTGGGGTGGGATGGTGGTTTTAAAAAGCGATCCAAAACAAAACAAAAACTTAACCAAAAAAAGAGGAAACTGCTGAGCTATGGTGAATTTTCGTTGCTGAGTAGTGGTTTCACCCTGGTTAGCAGTCAGGAGCCGGTACCAAGCCCAAAGAGCACTACACAATGCGAAATACCTTTCGCTAGCTGTGCAAACCAACCTTCCTTGCGGAGGTACATTAGGACCAACATGAGCATAATTGAGAACTTTTTTAGAACCACCCCGCACCCCAAACGCAAATACACGTTTACAGGTCAAACGATTAACCAAGGTGTTTTTGGTTCGTCCTCCATTACTTTATGGGAAAATGAAGACATCTGGGCTTGGATTTATCGTTTAATCGAGAATAGCATACCATGCATTATCATGTGAGCCCAACAGATTATGGTGCGATGTTAAAAATTATATATATATATATAGAGAGAGAGAGAGAGAGAGAGAGAGATATCCCTGTCTGTATTTCTCTGTCTGTCTGTCTGTCTGTCTCTCTCTCTCTCTCTCTCTCTCTCTCTCTCTCTTTCTCTCTCTGTGTCTCTTTCTCTCACTATCCCTCTGTCTCTATTTCCCTCTCTTTCTCATTCTCTCTGAACTTGTAATGATTTTTGTGTGTGTGCTATATTCTTATACCAAGCATTCAAAAGAAGAGAAATTGAAAGCTCTTGACCATGTCTTAGTATTGCTGTTATACTGTGTAATATTGATAATCACTGCTTATGTATCATCCAGTTCGGCACATACGTTTTTATGTTTATATCCTGGCTTAAATTTACTATTTTCCTACTTGCTGAAAACTGATGTTGTTCCCTTCGTTTGGGGCTTTGGCCTTTATGAATAAATTCCAGCTACAGTTTCCATTCTCTCTCCGCCCCCACCCCTCCCCCAACCCACCCTCTCTCTTCTTCTTCTTCTTCTTCTCATTCTCACGCTCTCTCTCTTCAAGCCACATCCAATCAAGTTCAAGGTTTTGTGTGTGTAAAATTCATAATTTGTAATCATGCAGTAAAGACACGCTTTTTGTGTAACACAAACAGACACCAACGGTTTACTCTGACCAGATTTAAATTTAGTATTTCTTACCCAAACAAGTAAAAGTAGGCTACACAGATATGCAAAGAATCCAGAGAGGATGAAGTTTATTTTGTTTTGAAATTGTCTTCCCAGACTGACCCTCGAGTTGAATTTATTCCAAAGAAATGGTATAGATATCCATGTTTATCTCGACAGTGTTTATTGATGTCATCGAATTTTGAAGATACTTTGCGCAATTTAGTTTTCTAGACCTCTTTCATATTGGGCACTTCCACGAAAGACAGCTGTATTCTAATTGTTGTAGTAATTGATAAGTTTTTGGAGTATAAACAGTCATAGTTAATTTTTTTTAACACACCTGTTTATATGGGGCTGTGGCCTTAAACTGAATAAATCGTCTGATCCAAGGGCTGTCTTGGCTATTGAATGCCTGTGTAGCGTGTGGCTAATGTTAACCTATTCAACAACAACAAGGTGTTTGACACTATCACATTCAGTACGTACCATGGAATATCTGCTGTTAACAGAGTAATGACAACACTTTATACTTACAAAGACTGAACAAAAAAAAAGTTTCCCTGATTCCCGTGGCTCGCCTTGTCTGTTGATTCTGAATGTAAACTGTGCCAAAGAGACTTTCTATGTGAATTTTTGTTTGTGTTTGTGCCTGTCTGTAAACTGCGCCAAGGAGACTTTCTGTGTGAAAGTTTGTGTTTGTGCCTGTTTGTAATCTGTGCCAAAGAGACTTTCTATGTGAATGTTTGTTTGTGTTTGTGAGTACATAAACATGATCCTTGCATTAAACAGTAACACTACAATAATAATGATAACAACAGTAATTGTCATAATGATGACAATGTCAGTGGCGACGATTAGGTATAGTACTTGACAGCGACGATTGTGAACTAGTCAGTGATAGTCATATGATGATGTAGATGACGATATTATTGGCGATAGTGACGTCACCTGTTGTCAGAACTGGCCAAGTCTTCTAAGTGTGAAGTCGTGGCGGAAGGGAAAAACTGTGTGTCTGGCACTGTCTGTGACGTTCTGCATACCTGTAGTAAGTATGAACACACACACACAACACACACACACACACACACACACACACACACACACTGCCACAGTCTGTGACTCGCGGGGGGAGGGGGCGTGTATTAAGTAAGAACAGGCGCGCACAAACTGACACACAAACACAACACGCACGCGCACACACACACACACACACACACACACACACACACACATGCGTGCGCGCGCGCACACACTGTGGCTTCTACGCGGGGGCGCGCGCGCGCGCGCACACACACACACACACACACACACACACACACACACACACATACACACACACACACACACACTGGCACTGGCTGTTACTCTCTGGGGGCTTGTAGTAAGTATTTACATGTGCGCGCGCACACGCACAAACGCGCGCGCACACACGCACGCGCGCGCGCGCACACACACACACACATACACAACACACACACACACATACACACACTGGCACTGTGACTCTCTTGGGGCTTATAGTAAGTATGAACACGCGCGCGCGTGCACACACACAGGTGCGCGCGCACACACGCGCAGACACACACACACACTGGCACTGGCACTACCTGTACTGTGACTCTCTTGGAGCCTGCAGTAAGTATGAACACATGTGCACGCGCGCGCACACACACACACACACACACACACACACACACACAGAGGTTAGCTGTGAATATCGTGAACAACATATTATACATATCAGTGTGTGTGTGTGCGGGCGCGAACGTGTGTGTGCGTGTGAAATCATTTCACATTATGTTCCTTGTGTGTGTGTGTGTGTGTGTGTGTGCGTGCGCGCGCGCTCGCTCGCAGAAACAGAACGTGGCAATCCATGTGATAGCACACACAGTTGCGTGGCGGGTGCATCCTGCAGCGCCAGCAACACCTGTGAATGCAAGTTAAAGGTGGCTTCACCAGACGGCAGTATCTGTGGTGAGTGCTGTTCTGTCGGTGTCGTCCCGATTCGTCTATTCCCGATTCGCCTGTCGCAGCACTGGTGATCCCGATTCACCTATTTCCAGTTCCCAGTTGCACTCTGTGTGTGTGTGTGTGTGTCTGTCTGTCTGTCTGTGCGTTAAAAAAAAAATGATTAGAAAAGGGGTGGTCGGGGTTTGGGGGGCGGGGGAGGGGGGAATCACCCGGTCTCTTATGTTGGCGTTCTGGTCTCTGTATCGATAATTTATTTTGATACAATAAAACGTGTCCGCCTCTCTCGCTTTGAATACTGACGAATCTTTATCCAAAACTGAATTGTATTATATTTGCTTGGAAGCCCCCGTCTGTGAAAGCACTCGTAATATTTCGCCCTGTCTCAAGACCAAAGAGAATTACAAGTGTTCATAGAAACTGATAGTGGTACCTGCGTACGAACATTAGTGTGGTTGTACATATGTGTTATACAGTCAAGAGAGAGAGAGGCTGAGTTGGCTAAACGGGACTATCGTGCAGGCAAACAAAGGACAGAGTCAAACTCTGAAGAGGCCCTTGAGGGTGGCGGCACGATCTAAGAGTAGGCGAAACGGAAATAGGCTAATCGGGCTTGCACCGTTCTGTCATGTCCATCAAAGTCATTGATCTGTTTGTTCTGCCTGAAACAAGATCTAACCGGGATTTCTGATCGACTTCTACCTGTTACCTGGTCGAAGGTTGTAAAGCTGATAATGTGAACTGTCTCAAAACTGGATGAAAAACTGGATGAAGTGGCAGGTATCACTTTTGTTGGTCAGTGCTATATCTCTAAATAACAGCTGCCTGCAAAGTATATCCAACTGATACCTCATATCTGGCCATAAAATGCTTATCTGACAATCGGTGCAGCCCCTGAAACTAAATGAAACTTGGGGGAGAGGGGGTGGGTGGGGGATTGTATGAACGTGTCCATGGGACTTAACGATTGTTGTTGTCTGGGGGTGTCTCAGCGAGTGCTGCCCTGCATTTAAAGCAACAGAGTAGGCTCCTCTGAGCATGACCTGAGTGACTCGGCAGCAGGGTATGTTCTTCTCTGGTGTGGGGCCTCATGGTGACCTAACGAAGACAGTTCACTGTGGACGCAGGTGTAGAGATTGCGGTATTACGACACTTTAGGTGTAACAGGCGTAATTGTGTATTGGAATTTTTGGACGATCGGCAGGGCGTGGGGAGAAGGAGGTGCATATGGAGTGGGGAGGGGGGACCATGCGTTTGTCCTTGGTTCGAGGATAATTCGATGTGGATGATTATCATATTGACGTATTTTACTCTTGCTTTTTGAATCTCTTGTGAAAACAAAGTGAGTCTCTGTTATAACCCAGTGTAAGAGACCAGATCTTACCCTGGCCAGAGTTCACCCCCGTATAAACTGGCCCAGGCCAGAATATAACCCCGTATAAACTAGCCTGGGCTACCCGGGGTATAGTTTGGCCTAGGCCAGTTTATATCCTCTGGGCCATGTTTTACCCCCCTTTTTTTCTCTGAAATACATTGATATTTGAAGGGTTCCAAGATTACCAACCTTAGAATGAAGGGTATGGGAACTGCGAAGAATTTATTTTACACAATATTTATTACCAGTTGGCATTCAAACTGGAAAGTAATCAATGTACGTGTTACTTGGATAAAACTGTTGTCTTATTTGCAATTAAAGTTTTCGATATGGAACACCTGTTTTAATTGATATTATGTTTGAGCATGAAGTTCGTTCCTAGAGACGTTCAGTCGCTCTGATGCACATTGATTACTTTTGATGAATTATGCTTAGTAATCTCGTGTTGGAAACAGAAAGAGGGAGACGAAGTGGCACACCACAAGAGTTGCGGCAATGCAAGTTTGTAATGTGGCTGTGATAGGGGATGAGTTCTGTTTTATAATGGAATACACAAAGTATGACTTCCGAAACAAGCGTGTGCATGAAAAATATTTGTCTCCGTAGTCGGTTTTCATTTTTGGTTGTTGTGGTTTGTTTGTTTGTTTGTTCTTTGTTCATAGCAAGCGGAAGAAGAAAAACAAGAGAGGCAAGGCCTTCAAGACTCACTTGTGATACACTTATAAAAAAAAAAAATCTAAAATGTGTTCTGTATTTGTTATTATAAAGCTTCGGGTTAAAAGAAAAAGAAAAAAAAAAGCCCTAACAGCAGATTCGAACACCGCGTGTTCGGATGAGAAGAAACTGTCCTATCCATTACACTATCGTGGCTCCCTAGCTGACGTTCAAAAATATGATATTTAAACATGCTTTTTTTAAAGGGCGATAAATCGATTGCGGTATTCGCAGTGAGCTGTTCAAATCATATTATTCTGGTGTATCTTGGGCATTCAAAAAATCTTTAAGGACAATTAAAAATTCTTTTTAAGTCCGCGGTAAAGGAGACGTGGCTATCGCCGCAATCACACTGCAACATTTAGCCGTTTTCTCTGGATCTAGATAGATGTACAAGTTTAGTTACACCCGGTTGACACGGTCGATTCAATTTCTCTTTTATGTTCATTCTAGTTTTATAGTTTTAAAGTTGATATGAAAATTGAGTATTTTGTTAAACTAATAACATGTAGAGCCAAGTACAAGTACTTCTAAACGTTGTATGAAGTGAAAAGGACTTCATTTTGAGAAAAGTCAAGACTTGAAATTTTTGCGTTTCATCAATTCAAGGGTATTAACTCTCATGGTTTATTATTTTTAACTGTGAATTCCGACTGATTCTATGGATATCTTTATGGCAGTTTGGGGCATAATCCAGTAAGTGATGAGGCGTTCACAAATCTTTCTCTGAATAAATATTTAACGGTCTCCTTCTCCAACTTTCCATCACATGTTATCGTGTATTGTCGATTGAATATAGGATTGAACGGGCAGGTCAACAACTTGAAACGAAATGGCGTTGTTCGCGTTCGCGAAGAATATGAGCACGCGCTTTGAATATGTATAAATATGTGTACGCAGTTGATTTTTGCCCATGACCGTCAGGGCTCAGCCAATAGGTCTATAAAGTCCACTCGTCGTATTGATTTGAGTATTTTCCCAAAAAGACCACTTGGGCGAATGAACATAGTGAAAGCCCTGTACACTGAGAGTAAAACACACAAGCTTTTTATGTATTGAGTATAATTTCAAAATGTAATGTTTAAGATGAGAAAGATCAGTTTAAAGCAAATTAAGTCCCCTATCATTAATTACAGATTAATTTCCCTTTTTTACTGTCTGCACCAAAACGTTTGCAAAATAAATATAACTTCCATGTTTAGCAAAAGAAGTTCCTGTTCGAACAAAAAAATGATAAAAATGACTGCTTTTGTTGTTGTGTCAGAATATCATGTCAAAGTACCAAGTTTAGAGAATTTAAAAAAAATATATATATATAACAGTAAATGCAGTTTGCATATAATTTGGATTCTTTATATATATTTTTGCGCCCATCCCAAGATGACTGGAAAGAACTGAATTTTTCCTATTTTTATGCCAAATTTGGTGTCAACTGACAAAGTATTTGCAGAGAAAATGGCAATGTTAAAGTTTACCACGGACACACAGACACACACACACACACACACACAACTGAACACCGGGTTAAAACATAGACTCACTTTGTTTACACAAGTGAGTCAAAAAATTGTGAGCTATAAGTACGTTTATCAAATTTGCACAAGTGGTTTATTCAAATGCTAATTGTTGTTTGAAACATACTTGCGTTTTCTTAAGTTATAGTGTTGAGTATTTGAATGTCTTCTTTTGGGCGTAGAAGTATCATTTGATAGCAGTCCTCCATAAGCAATTGGAGTGAAAGGATGAATAAAACTTTAAACTATATTTTTTTTAGATAATGAACATGGAAGAAAGAAGAAACTAAGAAGAGAAACATGAAAGAAAAAGAGGGTATTGAAGAATGCTATCTCCACTAAAAAATCAAAGAGCAAGAAAAGAGACAAAGAATACACACACACACACACACACACACACACATACACACTCCCTTTATTGTTGTGTCTATAAACGTTTCATTCACGGTTTTCTTATCAAATAAATATTATTCTGATTCTTACACACACACATACACACACACGCGCGCGCGCTCGCTCGCTCGCGCGTGATGGTTTAGCGGTTTATTTTGCAGATAATTTGGGGGGTCAGCTCTATGTTCCCCCAGGTCTATGTTCCCAAAAATTTTCCTTCAGCAGCTACAAGTTCTTACAAGTTACAGGACTATATTCTCCCAGGTGTGTGTTATCACGGGTCTGTGTTCCCCTAAATTTACGTTTTCTGGGTCTTTGTTCCCCCAGGTGTTTGTTCTCCCAATCTATATTCCCCCAGGTCAATGTTCCCCAAAAAACGTTTTCGGTATGTCTATA
This sequence comes from Babylonia areolata, assembly GCF_041734735.1. NCBI lineage: Eukaryota > Metazoa > Mollusca > Gastropoda > Neogastropoda > Buccinidae > Babylonia > Babylonia areolata. The sequence goes on along the minus strand of NC_134910.1, from coordinate 12,116,053 downwards.
TTACTCCATGTCAGTGTCCCCCGCGGTCTGTATCTCCCCAAGTCTATGTTCCGCAAGACACATACACTTTCGGGGTGCTTGGCAGCAGTGGTCAGCAGTCGTCAATGGTCAGTGGTCAGTGGTCCATAGTGGTCGGCGGTGGTCACCAGTCAGTGGTGGTCTGTGGCGGTCAGTAGTGGTCAGGCATGCTCAACAGTAGTCAGTAGTATGTAGTGGTCAGTGGTCGTCAACAGTGGTCAGTGATCTTTAGTGATCAGTGGTGGTCAGTAGTTGTCCGTGGTTAATGGTGGTTAGTGGTCCGTGTATAGTGGTCAGTGGTTCTCAGCGGTGGTAAGTGGTGGTCAATGGTGCTCTGTGATTGTGGTCAGCAGTAGTCAGTGGTAGTCAGGGATAGAGTTCGGCCTGTTACACTGGTGTTTGGTTGTGTGTGTGTGTGTGTGTGTGTGTGTGTGTGTGTGTGTCCATGGTAAACCTTAACAGATTTTTTGTTTGTTTTTTTGTTTTTGTTTTAATACTGTCAGCGAATACCAGATTTGGATGAAACTCAGTGGGGAAATTCTTTTTACGATTTTTCCAATAAAAGGTTATGAATCTTTCGGATTAGGCCGTACTTCCGGATCACCTCATAAAAGTTTTTGAGTGCTGTGAGTAAGTCTTGCTTCTGACCCAATTATGCTCGGTTCAAACGCACTGAAGTACCCTTTTTTTTTCTTTTTATTACCCAAGGTTAATCATATCTTTTTTTCTCTCTCACTTTTCCTCCCTCATGATTCTTTTATTGAATAAAGTATTACTAGTGAGTCTTGATTATGGTTGTTTTGTTTGTTTGTTTTTTTGTTGTTGTTGTGTGTTTTTTGTTGTGTGTGTGTGTGTGTGTTTATATGCTGAAGAGAATATAGAAAAATTTGTGTGCTAACCTCATGTCCAAACATTTTAATTTCCACGTATTGTACTGCATTTTCTTGTTCCTTTGTTTGTTGTTGATAATTTGTTTTCCTTTTGGACAGGAGTGAAGAGTGAGCACGTGGGCTTTAATTTTGCCACAATCTGTGCATTTATATATTGTTCACGTTTATTTACAATTAGTGATTGTATGCCTGTTTATTTATAAATTTATGTTCGGTTACTTATCTGTAGATAGTTTGTTTCCATTTAATCATTTACTTAGTTGTTTGTATATTGCTTGCGGTTTTTGTTTTTTCTTCTTTATTTCTGTATTTTGAAGTAATTTCTCCATTTAAGAATCATGTTATTCAAAGCCTTCGGTTTTAGGGTTGTGTTTTGTGGCTTTTTTGTTGTTGTTGTTGTTTTTTGTTCACATTATTTATTTTCTTTCATTAACATATGTTTATCTGTTTATTTCTAGTACCCGTGCCCGGAAGGGTTGGAACACGATGTAATGTCACCAACGATTGCACAGTACCCTTCAGTGTCTGTAAGGACAGCAGCTGCCAGTGTATACTGGGCTTCTTGCCCAACCCGGAATACCTAAGCTGCAGTGAGTGCCAACGGCTTGTCTTTGTCTCGCCTGTGACACAAATGAAAATGCCAGTGACTTTGACGATGACAGCCCGAAATTCATATGGAATTTTAGAGTGTGTTTGTGTGTGTGTGTGTGTGTGTGTGTGTGCGCGCGCGCGCGCGCGCGTGCGTGTGTATGTGTGGTTGAGTGTGTATGTTTGACTTGTGCGAGAGTTGTGTAATCAACACACGGAAAAGTCATTTTTTGTGACTAGAGTTATACCATCAAAACAATGAAAAATATGTTGTGACCAGGGAGATAATTATACAATCAACACATGGAAAGACCTTTAATGACAAGAGAGTTTTACAGTCATTTACAGTCAACACATCGAAATAAAACTTTTTGCGACTAGAAATGGACAAATCTTTTTGTGAGTGGAAGTCATATCATCAGTGCAAGGACACATCTTTTGTGACTAGAGAGTTATATCAACAACATATAGAAACGTCTTTTGTGACTGCAGAGTTATACAACCAATGCATGAAAAAATATTTTGTGACTAGAGTGATATAATATCAACATATGGAAAATACTTTTGTGAATGGAGATTAATGCAATCAACGCATGGACAGATCATTTGTGACAAGAGAGTAAAGGAATCAAAACACGGAAGAATATTTTGCATCGAGAAAGTTATACAGTCAGCACATAAAAATATTTTGTGACTGGTTATACACCCAGTTAGAGTGTGTTATTCTGTACCGTGCTATCCTGTATTAGTTTAGTTCACCGTGCTATACTTAGTTATGCTGCACTGTGCTATAATGTGCTGTAGCTCTAATACATTGCAATAAGTTGTCTGTATACTGTGCTGTTCTGCGCCATGATATAATGCACTTTCCTGTATTCTACTCTGTTATTCTGTACAGTGATGTGCCATTCCTGACTTGCTGAATGCTGTACCAATAGTGACTTAATTTGTCATGCTGTACTGTACTGTACTGTACGATGCTGCAGGGTGCAATACAGTCGTGTAAAAATGCACTGCAGTGCGGTGTGCGGTGTGTTGAATTGTAAAGCGTTGCCTTCATGGTATTTACTGCACTGTACTGCATATTTTCCTGTGTTTTTTTTTAGCTTTTCTAAAACCTCTCTCTGTCTCTGTCTCTCTTTTTTTTTATATGTCGATTATTAATACCATGCTTGTGCCTCTGTGTGTGTGTGTGTGTGTGTGTGTGTGTGTTATTTTCACCATGCCTATGCCTTTATGTAGTATAGTATTCGCATCCTATGACTTTAAGTAGCATTGTGTAGTGCATGCAGTGACATATATAATGGAGTTTTGTGTAGTGTAGACCCTGTTTCAGGGCGGGGACTGGATGAAAAAAAGCGGGCCAGTTCTTATCTATTATCCTCGATAATAAAGAATTTGTCTTGTCTCTCTCTCTGTTATTCAGAACCGCTCCCCCAGGCCCTAGGCAATGGTATATGAGCGGTGTATATGTTTGCGTTCTGTTGTAATTGGCATGATCTTTCACTGTTATTTTTCGTTGTTTTGTTGTCGTGGTTATGTTTGTTTGGGTTTTTTTCTTTTTATTGTGTATGTGTGTGTTGTGTTGTTGTTTTTGTAACTGCCTCATCCCATTAGTTCTTGGTTGGTCAGTTTTTCTTCCTGCTTTCCACCTGAAGACCACAGAGCGGTGGTTTGGTGGACAAGAACACCTGACAAGGAAACGAAGGCCCAGGGTTCAGTTCACAGACCAGCTGTCGCCTCACCCATTCCTATTTCTCCTACTCTTTGATCGTACTCTTTTGGCCTGTTTCGCCTGTTCTCTCTGTCTATCTGTCTGTTCGTCTCTCTCTGATGTTTTTTTTTCACACAACCTTCCACCTCTTTACATAAATGGTCTAGAAGAAGTAGATAATCATAAAATTCTTGGGGTCACCATTGATACTAACTTATCCAGGTTTTATCATATTATGACATCATATAAAACTCCGCTGAAAAAGATTTATCATTTTCTTGATTTACATTGCCGAAAATTATTCTTTTTTGCTTATGTTGAATCACATATTAGCTATGCTTCGACACTCTGGGATTCAGTTCAGTTAGCGATAATATGCTGGAACCGTTACTGAGTCTGCATAAACGGGTTCTAAAATTATCCTTCTGAACTCTTCATCACTGACTGCTGTTGACTTCAGAGACTCAAATATTCTTCCTCTAAAGCTTAAACTTCCATTCAACAAAGCACATTTTATATTCAAAATCATGTCCAGCCATGCTCCATCTTTTAGAACTGGATTTCCCACCAAGCTAAGCACCACCAGACCAACAAGATTAAGATCCCCCTTCCAAGAGTAGATCTTTTCAAATCCAGTCTAGTTCATAGAAGAGGCTGTTTAAGGAACAATATTTAATCCAGTCTTCATGTACAGAAAAGCATTCAAGAATTTAAAACAGATACCGTGCACACACTGTGGACAAATATGCTAACAATATTGCTTGGTTTTATTTCATTAAATACACGCATTGTTGTATATCTAACCACTATCGCCATAGTTAACATATAACCTCGATCTTTTTCCCACATACGTCGTTGTTTTTTGTCGTTTGCGCCTTTCATGATAAAATGTCTGTATCGTGATTATGTACATGTGTCTGTTTACGTACGGCTTCTGGTTCTGCAAAGGACGTTATGGAATGTGCCCTTCCTTGAAAGAAAAATGGCATTGAAAAGAAAAAAAATACTGCCTATTTCACAAGTGGAAAGTGGAAATGCCAAAGCAGGTCGTTCTGAGCACTGCAATCCGCCATCTAACAGGAAGTGCTCAACTTGTCAGCGTAGGTATGTTGAATCACTTTGGCCACTGCATATTTCACAGTTGTGTCCTTTAACTTGAAACTGCAGTGTACACAATGGACTTCAAAGTAACAGCTTGCTGCCAGAAGCCGTCTCTCCGGATAGCGTGATTCCTCACTCCTGCGGAGACACTAGTGATTTACTGGAGTCAGGATTAGGATCTCGCAAAGACATTCAATACAGGTATGGCCAATCAAAACGTAGCAAGAAACTGAAACCCAGGCCCAGACACTGGTACTCAGTGACGCATATCCTTCACTGACACACCCACCTAGCCTTCAGTATTAGCCCCCAGAGCTCCAGCCATGTTTCACAATTGATAAGGTAGACCCATACCCAAAATAGTTGACACCCATGTCCCCATTCAACTGTCTACAGTTGGCGCAGCTATGTCCAGATTCATGCAGATTCTGACCAGATACACGTCTTTTGTGAGCACACCATTACAGATTGCCAGGTTGGGTATCACTCACTGGAATGGATCTGGCCAATGTGTAGGAGCAGTCATCAGTTGACTGTGTGCAGCCTGTTCTTCATCCTGTCACCGACAGTATAACGGTGCAACACGTTCAGCAGTTTCACTGAACGCAACAAGACAACTGGGTCAGGGGTATGCCTTTGTAAGGTTTGCTTTTGCAGTTGCGAAGAAAGCACTGATGGTCATAAGTCCCAGAAGAATGCAGTATGTCTTGGTGCGTTTCACTTTACTAGTTCTCTTGGTACTCTGGGAAAACTCATAAGAGGAACAGGCTTTAGAGACATCGTCGTTCAGTTGGGCATTCTGCACCAGGGGCTCCAATGAAACCTTTGTGACCGGGAAACACGATCGTGACATCAGCTCTCACCTCAGTGTTGGAAGCTCTGGGGATACTTCATCTGTGACAGCTCCTTAAAGACTCGCCAAGTGCAAAAGAACACTCTGATGACGCAAATTGGCATCTTAAAGTCCCCCAAAATGGATTTTTTTTAACTACAAAAGTATACCATTAATATATGCAGCGTACAAGAAAGAGGTTTTTGTGGCAATGAATGAAAGATGGCACAGTTTGGTAGTGCACATGAACAACTTGGTGAGCTTTTCTGTAATTCGAAAGGAATGATTACAGTTTGATTTGCAATCAAGTCTAAACTTGTTTAGTCTGTTATTTGTGCTGGCCACACCTTTGGCAACTGCCAAAGAAGGGAGTTGATGGGGTTCTCTTCTCTTTTTTTCAACATTATCTGGATTCTTAAACCGTAACTGACGTTTTGTGGCACAGGTAATTATGGACAGAAAAACTGACCGAACTATAAAGCAAATATTGTGAAAAATCCCCCTGCTCACGTACGCTCTCACACACGCAGGCACGCGCGCGCGCGCACACATACCTCTGCATGCACACACGCACACACACGCAACACACACAGTTGTTACACTTTGAATTTTAATGTAATATGATCTTACCCAAGAGTTTTTCTTTTTAGATAACTGATATGTGTGTGGTGGTTGGGGATTAGGGGGTACATCTTGTCTTCACTTACATTGAAGATCCCAAGTCACAGTCAAAGACAGACATACTGAAGAGCGCACGCAGCACCATCCAGCTGAAGCTGCGGCAGATGCAGGATTCCTGGTTGAGCAACTTCCAGCTGATGCCTACAAAGAAGGTGGTATGGCGCTGACTGAGAAGCTTCATCATCTGTTCCAGCTCATCTGGCAGCATGAGGCAGTTCCACAGGACTTCAAAGACGCTTCCATCATACACCTGTACAAGCGCAAAGGAAGTCGTCAGGCCTGTGACAACCATCGTGGAATATCCCTGCTGTCTGATGCAGGCAAGACTCTGGCCAGAGTGCTACTCAACCGTCTCATAGCGCACCTTGAGCAAGGTCTCCTACCAGAGAGCCAGTGTAGCTTCCGGAAAGACGTGGGACTATCGACATGGTGTTTGCTGCCAGGCAGCTCCAGAAGAGTCAGGAACAGAACGCCGACCTTTACTCCACCTATGTCGATCTGACCAAGGCCTTCGATACTGTTAGCAGAGATGGCCTTTGGAGCAGAAAGTTCATCACCATCATACGGCAACTACACGATGGGATGCTGGCCCGAGTCCAAGACAACGGAGAGACTTCAGAACCATTCCCTGTCTCCAACGGAGTCAAGCAAGGGTGTGTTCTTGCCCCACAGAGCCCAACCCACCCACCCCCAGGATGACTAGATGGTCCTCGTCGATCCCGACGGACGAACCACACATGTGTGTTGTGATCAGTGAAGGGTGTGTCAGGTTTTTTGTTGTTGTTGTTCTTTGATATTTGCTGGCGGGCATGATGCAAGCCGAAAGAGAATTTTCTGTTTTTGGTTGAAGCAGACAATAAAGTATTTCGAATTAAACTGAAATTGAGTGCGGTGTATTGACGCAAAAAATAAAGCCCATTAATAATGTTTTGTGTACCAAATAAAACTTTGTAAATTGCGGCGACGCGATACTTGAAATGGGGGAGTTTGGGTCAGTAATAGAACACTTTTAGCAGGTCATTCTTAATAGTAGAAGGCTAAGTGATATAATATGAAGCTCTACAAACCTAATTTTAGTCTAATAGGAAACTTCAGTAATAGCAACAGAACCATTTTTGTTGATGACACACTTTCGCGACAATACAAAAACAGTGCCTTCTTTAACCGCACCCTGGTATATTCATACCGTAATTCATTTTTGGCAGACAGGTATATTTGGATGGCAAATTGATCAAACCTTCAGGAAATCATAATGGGAAATCGAAATCCCCACCCCCACCCTCGCCGGGGTAAGGGGGAGGGGGGGAGGTTATGGTCACCTGAAGGTCTAAATTTCTTTGGATTGCATGCATGCGGGCCTGCGTATGTATGTGTTTTGCGTGTATAGGGTTCTTTTCTTAATCTTTTTTTTAAAAATAAACGTGTGCATGTATGTTTGTACGGATTAGCGTGTGAGCATTGTGGACTTTGGAAAACGGGGAAACCATCACCGAAGGCAATGTGGATCCTCTTTGGTAAGTATTCATTCTTTTTTTTCTGCCCCATCTGACTTATCATTGTGTGCGAGGGAAGAGTGGGTGTGTGCATGTGTGTGTGTGTGTTTAGATATATATATATATAGAGAGAGAGAGATAGATATGTGTGTGTGTGTGTGTGCTTCATAACACAGTATTACGTGCGATTGAACAGATAATTGTCCTTATCAAAGCTGAAAAGAAATGATGCAAATAGGATTACTACAGTATTTGATTTTTATATTCACTCAGTACGACAGCATGCTTTATTTTGTGGAGTTACACACTTTGTTCTCCGCTGGGCAAGACATTTTCATTTGTTTTTAACTTCATTTTTTCATACTATTTGTGCTCACATGTGGGAGCTTGATGACGAAGTGTAAAAAAAAGTATGTAAAATTCAAAAACTGACAAATCAGTGAGATTCCTGATCGGATATCGTGAGAGGGATAGGTGTGTGTGTGTGTGTGTGTGTGTGTGTGGATAAATTCATCTAGTAGTGGTACGCATGTGACTCATCGAGAGAGTACACATGTATATATCTTGTGTACAAAATGCATCAGTGTCGCTGAGGTTGTTGATAAACGTTTTTTTTTGGTTGGGTATTGAATCAAATTTTTTTGTTTGTTTTGTTGTTGTTGTTGTTTTCGGGGGAGGGGTTGGGAGTTGTGTGTCTTTGTTTTGTTTTTTTGTTGTTGTTGTTTTTTGTTTTTTTTTGGTTTGTTTTGTTTTTGTTATTTTAAGTTTTATTTATTATTATACAAATTTGCATTCTATTATATACATTGTGATGGAGTTTCCCTTTTCATTGTGGTTATTATGTTTTGTTTTCTTTTTGTGTTTTTTCCCTGTCAATCCCATATAATGAAATGTCCGCATGTTTTTGTTTATTTGTCGTTGTTGGGTTTTTTTTGCTTGTTTTTTTGTTTTGTTTTGTTTTTGTTTTTTGTTGTGGTTTTTTTGTTTTTGTTTTTTTTTGGGGGGGTATTTGTTTTTGCTCGTATGTTGTATGTTTGTTTGTTTTATAGAACATAAATATGACAAACGCATTTGCATTTCTTTTACAGTACAGTAATAGAATAGAATAGAATATGCCTTTATTACCAAGTGTCCGGGGTCACAAGGAATATTGGGGAGCGGGGGGGGGGGGGGGATAGTACATAAAAAGGTACGAACATGAATCGAAAATCATACACAAACACAGATACAGTAGAAATTATGATACATACATGTGTATATCAATACGAAAACGTGTGTGCTCACACATCCACGCGCACACACACACACACACACACACACACACACACACACACACACACACGTTTGAACAGAAGCCGCATATTACATGTGGATGGGGCTTATGGCTAGATCTTCTGGTAAATGGTTGTTTTGAGTGCACAATTCTATTTAATTATACTGGATTTGTTCGAGAGACAGGGCATTGACTGCTTTGGGGAAAAAGCTGTTGGCGAAGCGATTGGTTTTCTTCCTTATTCTTCTGTACCGTCGACCAGAGGGAAGCATCTCGAAAATTCCAAAAGCTTGGTGTGATTCGTTCTGGCTGATTTGCTTTTTTGAGTAGCCGCTTATAATATTTTTCGTCTAGAGAAGGTAGATCAGCCCCGGTAATCTGTTCAGGGCTGCAACTTCTGCCTTGGAAATGTTTCCGTACCAAATAGTAATAGCGAAGGTTAGCACACTTTCAGTGACTGCTCGGTAGAAATCAACTATGATTTCTTTTTTAATTCCGAAAGTTTTGAGGCGCCCAAGAAAGTACAGGCGCTGTTGTGCTTTCTTAACAATTTTTGCCGTATCTCTTCTCCCACCCCCCCACCCCCCCACCCCCTATTTCAAATCGTTGGAAATGATCAGTCCAAGAAATTTGAATTCGCTGATGATCTCTATTTGCTTGTCTTTAATGACAAGTGATAAGGGATCAGATCTGGTCTTTCTGAAATCTAGAATTAATTCTTTTGTTTTTGATACGTTGAGTTTTAAGTTGTTTTGATCACACCAGCTGATAAGTTCCAGTACTTCCCTATATTTTGACTCATCACTGTTCGTAATCAGCCCTTCTAGAGTAGTATCATCGGCAAACCTGACCATAGTGTTACATTCATTTTGAGTTGCACAGTCATGTGTGAATAGTCGGTACAACAGTGCGGATAGAACACGTCCCTGTGGGGCGCCTATGTTGAGAATGCATGTGGAGGAGGTGAGTCACGAACTTTAACAACTTGCGGTCTGCAACTTAGAAAATTTAGGATCCATGCACAAATTGATTCAGGCAGCGAGAGGTCTTTCAGTTTAAGATATAGTTTTGATGGTACTATTGTGTTGAACGCAGAGTTGTAGTCAATGAAAAGTATCCCAGCATACCTGTTAGGATTTTCGAGATGTCTGAGGACGTGGTAGAGACCTATTCTAATGGCATCTTCAACTGGTCTGTTAGCTCTATAGGCGAACTGAAAGGGATCAAAAGATGGAGGAATGCAGATTTTTAGGAATTGTAGAATCAAGCGTTCAGATGTTTTCATGACGACTGATGTTAAGGCAATGGGACGATAATCATTAAGACAACTAGGCTGTGCTTTCTTTGGAACAGGAATGATTGTGGATTTCTTAAAGCAATGTGGCACCACCCATGACTTAAGGGACATTTTAAATATGTCAGTGAAGACACTAGATAGTTGGACTGCACACTTCCTCAAAACGCCTGGTGATATGTTGTCAGGGCCAGCGGCTTTTCTCATTTTCAGACGACTGAAGTGGCGTCTGACTTCATTCTCTTGGACTATGAAAGGGGGAGTGGGGGTGATTTGGGGTTCAACCACGTCAGAAGTAGACAATGGTTTGTCGAATCTGGAGCAGAATGTGTTGAGTTTGTCTGGAAGAGTTCTGTCAGTTCTGTCGACTGTCTGGTGGGTCAGTTTATAATCAGTGATGTTCTGCAGTAATGTTGTCGGGATTGGTTATTTTTTTTTGCTATGATTCAATGTTCATCATATGCTATGTTCATCAAGAAACACATTGAAGGAGTACTTTTTCAATCCAGATATTCTTCTATATTCTGTTTCACCAGTTAAACTGAATAACATGCTGATAATGGCTGCGTCCAGTGCAACTTGTTTCTGTGCCAGATGTACCGCGAGTATGTTTCTCAGAAATGAATTGATGGTACATAGCAGGAATGTAGCATACAATCGACAGCATGTTTCAAAATGAATTAAAACGAATAGGTTATATAGTTATTTATCACCTGAAATCGACGATATAATTTATATTGTTTGTTAATTTATCGCAAAATCCATCACATCTGGTGAGATTTCTTCTTCTCCTTCCTTTTTTTTTTTTTTTTTTTTTTTGTTGTTGTTGTTGTTGTTGTTCTTGTCGTTGTTGTTGATGTAGATATAAATCCTCTTCCTCGCCCACCCCCCAATCAAATGGTGCGTTCTAATGTTTGCGTGCATATGGGCCAAATGTTTACTGAGATGAAGGGCGCGCGCGCGTGTGTGTATGTATGTGTGTTTAAATACACTAAATCAGTAAATGATCATATGATATTAACTACATTAAGGGAGGAGAAAATGCGTGTGTGTGTGCGCTTAAATACATGAAATGATCATATCATGAGATTAACTGCTTTAGGGGAGGAGAAAATACAAAGAGTTTCATTCAGATCAAGGTGGGTGAAATCATGATATTTTTTTCAGTTTCGAAAAAAAAGAAGTTATGCCGGTAGACATAATTTTGCCAAAACGTAAAAACAATAATAATGTAAAATGATTTTATGAAAATTCTAATTACGAAATTATTTTATTATATTGTATTACTCTTTTGTCACAACATGTTTCTCTGTGCGAAATTCGGTCTGCTCTCCACATGGAGAGCGCGTCGCTACACTGAGAGTACTACCCTGTTTGTTATTGTGGTTTTCTGCCTGCAGTTTTATTCATTTTTCTATCGAAGTGGATTTTTCTACAGAATTTCTTCCAGGGACAACCTTTCTTTACCGTGGATTCTTTTACCTGCGCTAAGTACATGCTGCACACGGAACCTCTCTTTATCATCTCATCCGAATGACTAGCGTCCAGACCACCACTCAAGGTCTAGTGGACGGGGAGAAAATACTGGCGACTGTGGGATTAGAACCAGTGCGTTCAGATACTGTCGCTACCTAAGCGGATGGGCTACCACTAGGCCAACAATCCACTACAAAAAGTAAAGTACAAGAGTGTGAAATCAAAGATTAAATTTCAGATATGCCTCATTTATCTGATGAAAAACTGTCACATGAAGGCAAAAAAAACTGTTGGAGAAGCCGAACATGCTCTCAAGAATATGCCAAATGGAAAAGCCCTGGTACTGATGGGTTTACTTCAGAATTCTTCAGATTTTTTTTAAAAACAACTGGGCGCGTTTCTAGTCAGGGCCCTAACTGAACCTGTAAGAGAAGGAGAATTTTCAAACCTACAAAAAGAAGGAATAATACTTTGTATACCCAAGGTATAAAAACGGAAAGTATTCTTAAGAAGAAAAAAAAAGTATATCAATATCCTTGCTAAATATTTTCAAAAAATAGGCTCTTCCAAGGAGGCGCCACAGCGTGCGGACAAATCCATAAACATTATACCACAAGTGCTAGACAGCTGGCTGACCAGCAGCACAACCAAACGCGCTAGTCTGGCGGCCTTGAGTGTACGCATGCATATTTGTTTGCCAATTAGAGTGGATTTCTTTAACAGAATTTTGCCAGAGGACATCACTGTATGTTGCCAAGGGTTGTGTTTGTTGTTGTTTTTTCGGTGCGTCAAGTGCATTCTGCACACGCGACCTCGGTTTATCGTCTCACCCGAATGACAAGACGCTCAGATTAGTTTTGCAGTCAAGGAAAAGGTGAGACCGGGATTCGAACCCAGACTTTCACGGACATTGTATTGGTAGGTAAGTGTCTTAACTATTCTAAATCTGAACACCATCGAAGTACATTGGTCACACTACATGATCTGCTCTGGCGGTTGGCCCTCATGCGTTGGAATTGCGAGAGAGAGGGAGAGACCTCGGGAGTGGATGTGTATGGAAGGGGAAGGGGGGGGGGGGAATGGAGGCGTTGTGTTTTGCCAGACAAATGGCGCGAATAATGTGGCAGCCAAAAAAGACCAATAAAGGTTCATATGACTGAGTATGATTCTAACTGCTTGTCTTGTTGACAGGGACGTTTGTGGTGTTCGTGCTGTCGCTGACCTTTATAATTGCGGCGTGTTTGTTGGCTGTGGTGATGGTCAACCGGTACCATAACACCAAAGGTCAGTGTCATGATGTCTGCCATGATGTCACAGAGGTGACGTACAGACCTTTTGTTGCATCAGAAACTGCTCCTTTTTAAACGAAAGAGCCATCAGATTAGGAAAATATACATCATAAAGTAAGGTCTTTGAATTATGTAATTCAAAGATTCACACGCAATAGGAAAATCATATCCAAATCAGTACCAGCAATTGCCTTAAATGCTACATATTTGATATAGACTTTTGCATCGTGTTCTTTTTTTTTTTTTACTGCGTTATGTTCTACTTTATGTCTAGATTTCAACTCCTTTTGAGAAGAAGAATTATGGGGCTCTATTTTATTTGTTTTACATCTTAAAGTATAAGACATGGTAGTCATTAATGATGAAATAAGTGATGTGTCTGTATAAACCCAAGAATCTGTACCAAATATAACTACATTTTCGTTTAATTTCAAGACGATGGCCAAGGTACACTTTTCCATGCATGTCATTTCGGCACATATGCTTGTGTACATACAGGAAAGGAAGTTTACTTGTAATGTGTCCATACAATGACATTTTTGAATGCAGTCGATAAACTTGACTTACTTACGGAATAAGGAGAAATGTGACCTTGTCAATAATTCACTTTGGCAACTCGAAATGCAAGATTAGGCTGTGTAGCATACTGGTATTGATACGTTTGTGATTGTCTTGACCTCACGATGTGTTGTTACTGGTGAATGAGGGTCTGTACTTGGTCAATGTATAACTTAACGAAAAGAACCTTCGGTGCAAGGGGCAAAAACAAAACGCGCATACACATGGAGTCACACATTTGCACAAAACATACACACATGCGTGCATATTAAGCTTACATGTACATAAGCACACACAGGTAGCATGAATTCATATGCATTGTTTTATAAATTCTTGCAATTCGTGCGTACATGTGCGTGTATATACGTATAGTACATTCGACCAAAAATCATATATGTACAGGCATACATGAAAACATACACAGGGTTTT
>NC_134910.1:12098437-12102316 GCF_041734735.1 Babylonia areolata | reverse complement strand
GAGAGAGAGACAGAGACAAATAGTCAGAAAGGGAGAGACAGAGACAGAGACAAATAGACAGAAAGGGAGAGAGAGAGACAGAGACAAATAGACAGAAAGAGAGAGAGAGAGACAGAGACAAATAGACAGAAAGGAAGAGAGAGAGACAGAGACAAATAGACAGAAAGGGAGAGAGAGAGACAGAGACAAATAGACAGAAAGGGAGAGAGAGAGACAGAGACAAATAGACAGAAAGGGAGAGAGAGAGAGACAAATAGACAGAAAGGGAGAGAGAGAGACAGAGACAAATAGACAGAAAGGGAGAGAGAGAGAGAGACAGAGACAAATAGACAGAAAGGGAGAGAGACAGAGACAGAGACAAATAGACAGAGAGAGAGAGAGAGAGACAAATAGACAGAAAGGGAGAGACAGAGACAGAGACAAATAGACAGAAAGGGAGAGAGACAGAGACAAATAGACAGAAAGGGAGAGAGAGAGAGAGATAAATAGACAGAAAGGGAGAGAGAGAGACAGAGACAAATAGACAGAAAGGGAGAGAGAGAGAGAGACAGAGACAAATAGACAGAAAGGGAGAGAGAGAGAGACAGAGACAAATAGACAGAAAGGGAGAGAGAGAGAGACAGAGACAAATAGACAGAAAGGGAGAGAGAGAGAGAGAGAGAGAGAGACAGGCAGGCAGAGAGCGAGAACAGTGTGAACGAATACGTTTCATTCTGTTTGCATTTTACACGTCTGACAGTGACGGATCATGGGGCAAGGGGATGTGATCTTGATACCTTTCCTTTATCCCCCACTGTTAGATGTGTGTTGCGTCTGCCAGTATTCCTCCCCCACTCCGTCTCTCTAACCACCTCTCTGTCTCTCTCTGTCTCTCCTCTTTCTCTCCTCTTTCTCTCTCTCTCTCTCCTCTCTCTCTCTCTCTGTGTCTCTGTCTCACTCACTCTTTTTCTGTCTCTGCTCTCTCTCACTCACTTTCTCTCTCTCCTCTCTCCCTCTCCCCCCCCTCTCTCTCTCTGTCACTCTCTCTCTCTCAATCTCTGTCTCTCTCTTTCGCTCTCTCTCTCTCTCTATCTCTTTATCGCTATCTCTCTCTATCTCTGTCTATCGCTTTCTCTCTCTCTCTCTCTCTCTCTCTCTCTCGCTCTCTCTCTCTCTCTCTGTCTGTGTCTCTCTCTCCGTTTTCTTCTTCAGTTCGCCAATGGATGCGTGTGTATGGGAGAGAGAGAGAGAGAGAGAGTGAGGGAGAGAGGGGGGGGTACCTACAGATAGAAAGCCTAGGATTCTCTGTGTATCTCTTGTCAGTCTTGTCTGTCTCTCTCTCTCTCTCTCTCTCTCTCTCTCTCTCTCTTTCTGTGTGTGTGTGTGTGTGTGTGTGTGTGTGTGTGTGTGTGTGTGTGTGTGTGTGTGTGTGTGTGTGCAGAAAAAGAAAAGGTGGATTGCAGTTTGGTAATAAATTATAAATTATTATGTTCACTGCATCCCCCCCCCCGACCCCCTCCCACACCCCCATGACGGCAGACTTTGGCCTTTATGGACCCAATTAATGTCAATCTGTAACTCATTCTCCCCCCACAGTTTCAGTTTCAGTAGCTCAAGGAGGCGTCACTGCGTTCGAACAAATCCATATACGCTACACCACATCTGCCAAGCAGATGCCTGACCAGCGGCGTAACCCAACGCGCTTAGTCAGGCCTTGAGAAAAAAAAAAGGTGAAAAAATAATAGATAAGCTTACATAAATAAATAAATAAATAATTAATTATTATAATATATTCTCCCCCCACAGCTAGGTCTACATGCCTGCTACAACTACCCTGGACCAGCACTACACGAGACCACTGCAGATTTTAAAAAAAACACAACAAGAGTGGTTCTCTAAAACAGCGAAAATCATCGATGGAAATTTGTTGTTCAGTTAACCGGTCAAACAATGCTTCGTTTCATACCTCCGGAATCAGTAAACGGTTCCGTTTAGAATGCCAACTGTACCAAGCAAGAATGAACGAAATTAGAATAGTGTGTTGTTTTAACTCTCTCCATACGAACGGCGAAAGAGACGACGTTAACAGCGTTTCACGCCAATTACCATCATCAAAATATTGCAAGCGGAAGGCTCTTATACTGAAGAGGTGAATGTTGACAAAGAATACCACAATTCTGACGACGGAAGCTAAAGGTTGGGTCATTCAGACACCCACTGGACATCTGAAGGGTCTGTGAAGAGGAGAAGAGAGGACTGGCCGTACTGAGTGAGTTAACCGGTCAAACAATGCTTCGTTTTCATACCTCCGGAATCAGTAAACGGTTCCGTTTAAAATGCCAACTGTACCAAGCAAGAATGAACGAAATTAGAATAGTGTGTTGGGTTCGAGAAAACTCGTACCTGGTCCACAGCGGGGGGAAGTAATCATGGTACGTTCCTGTTGTGAGGAGTGAGGGAGGAGTTGTGACGTAACTTTTACTGACGACCCGGCGGAGAGTCGTTGAATGGCTTTTCCCTCGTGGATAAGATAACACACACGCACACGCACACACACACACACACACACACACACACACACTCACACACACACAGCCGCGCGCGCGCGCGCGCACGAACACGCTAACATGCACGTACACTCACACACATAGTTACACACACACACACACACACCAAAGTACACCATAACATATCAGTTATACCCCATCTCCCACCACACACCCCTTTTACATAAACACGAATGTGATCTCAAACACACACACACAAGAAATACACGCGCACTCATACACTCACACAAACAATCACAAAACAATCTTGATATAGGAACACACGCACACAACAACAACAACAACAACAACAACAACATGCAGAGGGGCGACAAAAATTATGTGCAGCGAAGACTGCACGTATTGTAGCCGGCGACAATCCATACAGGGACAATACATGCCGCAACATCTCTCTCTCTCTCTCACCCTCTCTATCTCCATGCCTATGCCCCCCCCCCCCCACACACACACCTCTCTCTCTCTCTCTCTCTCTCTCTCTCTCTCTCCCACTGGATTTGCAACAAATCATCCTTGCTTGTCTATGGTTTCCCCAACCATCAGAAGGGTGACCTACTTTCTGTAAGTGATCGCTTTAGCAGCATCTGGTGACATGCGGAGAGGAGAGGGAGAAGGGGGGGTGAGGGGGTGGGGGTGGGGGGGGTGGGTGGGTGGGAGTGGAGGTCGACTGCTTGGTTGGTTGGTATGATGGTTCTACCATCGATCGCTAAGTGTCGCTGTGCTCGTGGCTTGCTTTGGCCTGCTCCCCAAGGAGGCTTGATATCTTCAGTGCTCAACAGTGGATCCGCCCTGATGGTTACTACATATCATGGTAATGATCCTAATGGCACGCATCGTGCATCTCCTGATAGTAATATCATGGTACCCCTAACAGTACATTCCGCTGTCATAAAGGTTACATGTATGTTGCTTCCTAATGGTACGTGTCGTGGTATCCTAATGGTACACCATGTTTCTCAGTTGTACACCATGTACTTCATGTGTCGTGATGTACACGCGTCATGTCAATGGTACACCTTGAAAACCTGACGGTGAGCCATGTATCCTGGTGACACACTTTGTGCCTTACACATTGTATCCTGATGGTGCACCGTGTACCATGTATCCTAATGGTGCACATTGTATCCTATTGGTCCACCTTGTATCCTATTGGTCCACCTTGTATCCTAATGGTACACATTGTATCCTATTGGTCCACCTTGTATCCTAATGGTGCACATTGTATCCTATTGGTCCACATTGTATCCTATTGGTGCACCTTGTATCCTAATGGTCCACCTTGTATCCTAATGGTGCACCTTGTATCCTAATGGTACCCCATGTATTCTAATGGTGC